>NC_043960.1:36381856-36681856 GCF_902148855.1 Sphaeramia orbicularis
AGACACTCCACAGTACAGAATGAACTGACATTTGTTCAAGTTTGGGTCTGACTCACAGGGTTTATGCAGAACAGACGACCTCCCAGTGAGGCCACGTACAGACGTCTGTGTGAGGGATGAAGGAAGGGGGAAGAAAACACAGCCCCACCGCCACAGTGATGCTTCCATGCACATTTCTGATCCTTCAGTGAATAATAACATCAGGTTTAAAAATGGATTTTCTGATTCAAGAAATGTTATGTGCATTTAAGTGGGGTCAGTTCTTAATGTGAACATTAATACGCCACTTCAGAGGGTCCTGGTACATCTTACTATTGTTTCTCTGAGAATCTCTTTTATCTCCAAGCAACACATGTACTGTTACTGAAATATTATTTATAGAATCAATATTGAATTAGATTTAACTAAATTGTGAATCAGAACTGAATCAATTCAAGAAATGAGTGGTGATAATGAGCATTAAAAATTAACATGCATTAATAATAACTAACTTGAATTAAAATGAAATTATGGAGGAAATGTCGTTAGTTTGTCTTGCTTTATTTTTTACATAAACCACATATTTTAGGTGGCTCTGTAGCTTCCAATTTGTTGCTCTACAATTCCTATTTGGAACTAAATATCTGATGTCTCTGAATCTCAACTCCTACAAAAACCCCACACTACAAAAATGAAAGATTTAAGCAAACACTGAGACTGATAAAACCAAACTAAAACTAAACATTGCCCAAAAATCTAAACTAATCTTCCAAACTTGATTAAAAATGCATAGAACTAAAGAGAAATTGAAAACAAAAAGTCAACATGAAACAAAAATAAAAAAACTAAAAATGCCTCTTATGACCTTATGACATTGGCCTCTATTATGTCTAGATCTGCAGATTTCCTCAGTAACTGATACAAATGGCATCTAATGCACTCACCTTATGGTCCAGGGCATAAACATACCCATCATGTGAGCCCACTACCACCAGACCTGTGAGTGGATCTACAGCCGGAGAGCATTTCACTGCATCCTCAGTCTCAAACACCCAATGAGTCTCTCCAGACGCAGCACACAAGAAATACACACATCCATCATAGCAACCTGAGGAAATCGAAAAACAATCCTAAAAGACAACAGCGCCACTGGTGGTAATTTCTGAAAAGGCATCAGAGGGTTAATACTCACCTATAATCACAACAGTCCCACAGTGGGAAACTGCAGCCGAGGCCTCGATTCTGTCCCCCAGAACTCGCTCCCATTGGACGCTGCCCGTGTCCAGGTCTAAAGCCTGCATCCTGTGGGAGTGGGAGCCGATGAACACTATCGTTTTGGTCCCGTCTTGTACTAGAAGCACTGGGGAGGCGTCCACACATCTGCCTGTGTCTGAGGACCAGCTCAGACTGAGTCCCAGAGACACAGAGGCACTAGTCTCTCCAAACGACTCCGCTTGAAACTTCTCATCTCTGCTTTGAAGTTCTACCACCTCGCTAGCTCTTCTTAGAACTTTAACAACCCGTTTCCCCAACACATTTGCATTGGTCTGCAGACTCTTTAAGTCCCTGCGGTCTCTCTTTGCTGGAGCTGCAGATGAAGGATCTGTGCGCCGTTTCTTCGTCTCAGAAAGGGATGAGGGGCTTTTTTCAAGTGTCTCTTTTTTCAGTGTTACCATAGCGATGTGCCGCGCTACATCAGAGAAAGTCCCATCAAGTATGATCTCCAAAAGCTCTGGTGACGTCACCCCCACAGTAGTGAGGATGTCTTCATGGAGAAGTAACGCCTTCAGGGAGTCTCCTCCACTGAGCAGGAAGTTGGATTCATCATCAACGGGGACATCTGCAGAAAGGCCCAGAGTCCCCTGGTAATAAAAACATACATATGTGTCATCAATCAATCAGTCAATCTATCTATCTATCTATCTACACTGAACAAAAATATAAACACACCACTTTAATTTTTGCTCCCATTTTTCATGAGCTGAACTCAAAGATCTAAAACTTTTTCTATGTACACAAAAGGCCTATTTCTCTCAAATATTGTTCATAAATTTGTCTAAATCTGTGTTAGTGAGCACTTCTCCTTTGTCCTTTGCTGAGATAATCCATCCACCTCACAGGTGTGGCATATCAAGATGCTGATTAGACAGCAGGATTATTGCACAGGTGTGATTTAGGCTGGCCACAATAAAAGGCCACTCTAAAATGTGCAGTTTTACTGTATTGGGTGGTCCAGGGGGGTCAGAAAACCAGTCAGTATTTGGTGTGACCACCATTTTCCTCACACAGTCTTCTTCATGAATTCTCTGAAACACCTTTGGAGATGGCTTATGGTAGAGAAATGAACATTCAGTTCACAGGCAAAAGCTCTGGTGGAGATTCCTGAAGTCAGCATGCCAATTGCATATTCCCTCAAAACTTGTGACATCTGTGGTATTGTGCTGTGTGATAAAACTGCACATTTTGGAGTGGCCTTTTATTGTGGCCAGCCTAAGGCACACCTGTGCAAAAATCCTGCTGTCTAATCAGCATCTTGATATGCCACACCTGTGAGGTGGATGGATTATCTCAGCAAAGAAGAAGTGTTCACTAACACAAATTTAGACAGATTTGTGAACAATATTTGAGAGAAATAAACCTTGTGTGTACACAGAAAAAAGTTTTAGATCTTTGAGTTCAGCTCATGAAAAATGGGAGCAAAAACAAAAGTGGTGCATTTATATTTTTGTTCAGTGTATCTATCTATCTATCTATCTATCTATCTATCTATCTAGATTTTCTTTATTGGCATTATGTTAATTTTGATAGATTGACAAGTTTTTATTTAATTTCAGTTTATGCCTTTTATTGGTATCAAGAGGAAAGTCTTGTTTCATAAAAGCTGCAAATAATACAATGAAAGAATGAACAGTACGGTGCAGAAGCTTGGTTGTTTTTGTATGATTGAAATGAGCACACGTATTTATTTCTCAGTCTCTTTTCTACAAATACAACCCAAAATACAGGATATATGTGCACAGGAATAAAAATGAAAACTGCAAAGTATTAAAACCATATGTCCACAGTATTAAAAACAAAAAAAAAAACCTGCCCTAAATGGCTTCTATAGGTTAAATTTGATGCTTAGTGTGTGTAATATTTGTTCCCATCACAAAAAAGCAGCCGGACAATAAGAAACGGCTGATGTGTGTTGAATGAAATTTGGAGTAAAACACTCAAAAGTTAACACACTAAACCTCATATCATCTGAAAAATAAGTGCAAAGGTAGGTCACACTAAACGTTGGTTTGTAGAAGCCATTTTTCTTGAAACTTTTGTTTTTACTGCTGTACATATTCTCCATATATTCTGGTTATATCTCAATACAGAAATAGAGAATAGTGGATGTTTGGTCACTCTAACTTTGTTAAATCAACAAACCTCATGGTGGCCAAAGACATGCACAGTAATCTATGACACTGAATATATTTACAAATGAATGTTTGGGTTAAAGGTTGTGAAATGAAAACTTAAAAGCAGTTCTACTTTGATTTACTTCATGTTCCATTGTTCATGGTAGTCTTTATTTAGTTTTTGTGCTTTTGACTTGTAATTTTTTCACCAGTAATTTAAGTTTTAGTCTTTGTTTTCTGTAACTATACAGTAATAACCTTCTGTCTGGTAAAAGTTCATACTATCTTCCACATATAATTATTGTAGGTAAGTCATTTATCAGGATGTAGCTGAAACTAGTAAAGTAGGTAAACAAACAACTACCCCTGTCTGATAAATGAATTACCTACAATAACAGTAATAACCTTCTTACTGACATCATGCAAGCTGTGATGTTTCAGATCCAATGTAAAACAAGGGCCATACCTGCCACACAGACTGCAGATGCTGCTTTAATCTTGCAAAATCTCCCTGTGAAGAACTGGCCTGTAAACTCTTCGTCTGTCTTTGGTATATTTTCATTAGTGCATCCAAGTCTACTTTGCCTGCAAATGAAATGAGAGAAATGTGAGAAAAAAAAAAAAAAAAGGAATTGTAAAGTGCAAACATTGCTTCTGACAGATAGATGCTCACCGTGAGGGGTCAGGGTCAAAGCCGGGACCATCAGCAGTGTGTCTGGTACGCTGTAGGAGGGCAGCAGCTCTGACAGCTGCTTCAGAATGAGTCTGCTCACATCTCCATCTGCACCTCCCACGTCCTCCTGCTGGTGTTTAACAGAGGAGCGGTGGAAATCTGCCTGACGCTGCACAGATGGGAACAGAGAGGCTGCTTTCTGTCCTCCAGATGTGGACGTCACAACAAAAGCCAGCAGTCGAAGGTCTTCATGTAGTCCAACTACACAGGCCTCCACCAGAGGAAGCGTCATTATGAGCTGAAGCAAGGGAAGAAAGCATGACTGTCAGCGACATATTCGGTAAGATAACAAGTCTCTATGCTAATAGTAAGTAAGTAAAGTTTATATATAAAGCGCTTTTCACAGATAAAAATCACAAAGTGCTGTACATAAAATGGGTGCAATAAAACAACATAAGAATAATTTCATAAAATAAATAAGAAGGCTAAATCCATCAACCAAAAGCTTTCCTAAATAAAAACATCTTGAGTTGCTTTTTAAAAGAGTCCATGGAGTCGACCACACGGAGGGACAGGGGCAGGTCATTCCAGAGACTAGTGGCTACAGCCTGAAAGGGCAGGTCTCCCCGGGTTTTAAAATGAGTCTTTGGGACCTTCAGGAGGCTCTGGCCTGAAGACCTAAGGGTGCACCCTGAGGAGTAGGGGCACAACAAGTCCAAGTAATACTACCATTTTGTTCACCTGGATGTGTGTATTTCAATATGTGTCCCTGGAAACATTCAAGGTATTTCAACAGTATTTTTCTTTACACAAATAAATGTGCATGCCTCATCATCTGGGTTCAAGTCAAAATTCATGCAAAAATGTTCATGAAGTTCACAGGACTCCCAAAGCTCTACTTATTTGAGTTCTGAACTTTGGAAATTTAGCCTTTAGAGCTTTAATTCAATCATTTTTGATGATGAAATTAAAACCAAAACATTTAATTCACCACCTGGTCGCAACTGTGTTCATGTAACCAGTTGATGCCAAAGTCAAATAACACTGGACAACAACAAATTTATTGTTTAAGTTTTTCGAGCTGATTTAGGATCATTTTGGTGTGCTGAATCCAAAAATCACATTAATTTTGCTCAATCAGGTCAACTTTCTGAACTATGCTACATATTGGCTTTTTAACATTTTTGCTAACATTTATGGGCATTTTCACATCATATGATACAAAATTCTTTCATATTTCTTGCAATAAACGAGTTCTGAAGATTTTATTTTTGCCAATTTATGATTAATGTTTTTTTTTAATATTACAGGTGAATGAAATGGCTTCGACTAGAAGATCTTGCAAAAATAAGCCTGACGTATTCTGCTACATCTGCGGTGAATACACCATTGTACCTAACAGGAATCCTGTTAGAAAATGATTTTTTTTCTCTTAAAACCTATTTTAGGTGAGAACTATATAAAAAATCAACTGATAAAGTCACAAAAATGTAATCAATTTTGTGAGAAGATCAAATTTTTCAAAATCAAATTAGCAAAAAACCTGACCTGATTAAGAAAAACAGATGTCATTTTTGGATTTAGCGGTGCAAAATGGTCCTAATTCAGTTGAATAAACCTAGACAACTTGCAAAAAACTTTTTTTTGTAACCCAGTGTAATAATTATGCATTTTGTTACCGCAGTGAAGCCTCACTGATTTTCAACAAATGACTGCCACAGATCTTGCTTCATCCAATTTTCATACTGGTATTTTATATTTGATGTTTCTTGGTTTCAAAACTTGCTTTCAACGTAATATTAAGTGCTGAAGGAGTTGTGTAACATTTGATTTTACAATAAAAATATGGAACAAAATGAAAATAAATCTTTTGGAATAGCTTGCAGTCAAAATGTGGATTTTTGAGCTCCGAAGCTGTATTTAGTTTGATAGGACAGTACGTTGACACAGCCCGATTATTGTCTTCTGTGAGTGTAATATTTTAAATGTGTATCTTTGTCTAAATTTTTGCAAATGGAACTACTGAAATGCAAAAAAAAGAAATTGGCTTAGAGTTCACAGACTAATCATGGAAATTAACTTTAAAAATATCAGAACTAATGCAGTATCTGGAATTGAGTTTTATGCTTATGCAAGTTCTCCTGAGATTCACAGAAATTTCCATGTAAATATTTTCGTGAACTGGGAATGTATATGAATGATCCACGTCAACATCTTACCTGCTGCAAACTGTCCAAGTTGACCCGTTTTCCGTGGCGTTTAATCATCCGGTCTCGTCGTCCCAGGTAGTAAAGCTGGGAGTCCACAACATTCACCCAGTCTCCAGTGGCTCTCATCGTCCACGGCACAACAACCTCCTCATCATCCAGGAGACACACTCTATGTTCTCCACCTGCAGAATATTATTGGTTCCATTTACTAAGGAGATACATTCAAGAACAATTTAAGAAGACTGTACTTTACATGTGGATTTCCATCACGAGTTAATTTATGAGTCTACACCACCACATCAAAACAGCTTGTATTTTTAGTCCATTACATATATTTTCCTTTTTAGACGATATTTTTCATCCCCTTACTGTTTAGTGAAAACCACATATCTCCAAATGTGCTGAGTTTTCATGTTTATTAAGTTATTTATAAAGCACTTTAAAAACAACACAGTTGGCCAAAATGCTGAACACAGATATAAAGCAAATAAAACACATAAAAGAATTAAGAAAAACAATAAAAGTAACTACATTAAAACAATAAAAGCTAATATCTCACACTGAGTTAAAAGCCAAAAAGAAAAAATATGTTTTAAAAGAAGATTTAAAAACAGGAATTAAGTTTGTAATAAACTAAAGGATAAAGTGTCCTTTTCAGGTGAGAAAACTGTTTTAGCAAACGTTGAGAAAATAATACATTTACTGAGGGGAGGTTTTGAGTGCAGAACTGTAACATGATGTTGTATTAACAGCTTACTTTACTTTTACTTTACTTCTACCAACAATTGTGTGGATTTGCTTGAATATTCCAATGTTTAGGTGAAATGTACAGTACATGTGGATAACTGCTGCTGTCTTAACCCACCTATAAACACCTGTCCTTCCCCCTCTGTAACCACGCAGTCATGTTCATCTCTGACTTCCACCACTGTGTCCATCAGAGGAGTCCCCAGAGGCACAGAGACGACTGTACTGCAAGTTCTAGAAGGTTCAAAGAGACACGTTCAGATACACTGAGTGAGTTTGTGAGTCACAGCCATTTGCAAATTTAATCCAGGGATACTCACAAGTCATTTGACTGCAGTGAAGACTCTGGGATTTTGTAGCAGCAGGCCCAGCAGGAAACCTCTGTGATCCCATAGATATTATAGATTTGGCTTTTGTTGTCCTCGTGCCTCCAAGAAGACAATAGAGCGGGTGATGGACAGGCCTCTCCACCCAAAGCCAAAACACGCAACGAGGAACCAGACGCCAATACATGATGTTTCAGGATATGGTGTCCAAAGCGGCCCAGCAGAGTCGGTGTGACCTGTGAAACAAGAAAATGATAGATTGTAAAGACAGAACAGTCATTTTATAATAAAAGGAATAACTGACACTTACCTGTAGGACAGTTGTCTTGTGATCTGTAAACAACAGTTGAGACAGTCGACTGGGTATTTTCTTGATCACAGAAGGAACAATGAGCAGCTGAGCTCCACAGGATAAGGCAAGGAAGATATCCACCACAGAGGGGTCAAAGGTTAAGGGTGAGGCGAGAAACACCACATCCTTTTCATTCATCTGAAACAATGATCTAGGAAGAGGGAGCCACAGTTCAATACAAAAGAAATATTTCTAGTGCATTTTGTAGTATTTCTTTGTTTGCTGACCTCAGATGCAGTATGTTGGGGAGTATACACTTGTGTGGGACCCTCACAATCTTTGGAATGCCTGTTGTTCCAGATGTGTGAAGCACATACGCCAGATCAACCTTCATTGTGTCTTTCACTGCTGCAGATGAGTCCGTGAGATCAGCACCACTGACTGTCAGAGCTCTAATACGTTCAGTTCCTTCATTCTGCTTAGAAACCGGTAATGGCTCGACTCTTATCAGTGTGAGTTGGAACTTGGGCAACTCCTCACAAACCTCCACCACTATGTATTTGATGAGGGTTTCCTGAAATTTCTTTATGAGAGAGGAAATGGAAAAAAAGATCAAATCCTGTGACTTCACTCTTGAACATACAGGGTGTCCACACAGTCTCTTTACAATTTAAAAAATGTATCACAGAAGTAATTCAATAGGTATGTTAATCAGATTTGTTCTATGTTCTCTGTGGTTATCAATGTTTTTAATCATATTGCACTTGTGTATTTCAGGTACACTGTTGATGAAATAAGTTCTATTAAATAAACCCCCAAAAATGGTTACTCCTCATGAAAAGGCAAGGTTTTATTGAAACAAAATTGGATACACAGACTCAGTGAAGCTACAGGATTAAATATGGAAGACATCCACCTGTCAGTTGTGCAGGGCACAAAAAATTTATGGAGGCAGGGACAGAGTTGGATAAAGGGAGGAGTAGACGACCAATCACTCAGATATCACTCCCCCGGTTTTTGTCCCGGGGATTATGTTAAAGATATCATGTATCGAACAAAGATACGGGGCATCAACGACCTGAAGCAAAAGATCACTGATGCCACTGACACCACTGATGAGGCTATGATACAGCCAACATGGTAAGAAATCCAGTACTGTCTTGATGTGCTTCATGCACCTAATGGTGCCCATATAGATGTGTATTAAATAAGGGAAAAAAAACTTTAATATCCTCTTTTCATTTTGTAACAGTTTCTACAGTTTTGTCTATTTGTTTGCTTTTAAATAATTTGTAAAAAAGAGACTGGACACCCTGTGGTATTATGGTAAGTAAAGCATTAACAACAACAAAACATATTTCCAATTACAGTGCATACAGTAGAGTAAAATTCATTGTATTTTTCATGTTTTGTATTCATTAGTGACTAATTTGTCCGATTGTACAGCCCAAGTGGGTTGGAATACATTAGGCAGCAAGTGAACATATAGCCCTCAAAGTTGATGTGTTAGAAACAGCAAAATGGGTGAGAGTATGGATCTGAGCAACTTTGACCAGAGAGACCTTGTGATGGTTAAATCACCGGGTCAGAGCATCTGCAGACCTTGTAAAGTGATTCAAACCTATCAAAAGTACCTAAAGAACAACAACTGGATCTCAGCCAATTGAACATCTATAGGAGCAGAACATTATTACCACTGTGTAATATTGTGTAGGTTCCCCTTTTTCCACAAAAACATCTCTGACCCAAGGCCAAGACTGAATCAGACCTCTGAAGGTGTGCTGTGGTATCCAAGATGTTAGCAGTAGATCCCTGAAGTCCTGGCACTAGAGGTGGACCTCCATGGATCCGATTTATTTGTCCAACACCTCCCACAGATAATCAGATCTCCTGAGGCTGGGATGTCCTTCCTTAGTCCATTTTTGGTCAGTATTAACCACCGCAGACCAGGAACAAACAACAAGACCTGCAATTGTGGAGATGCTCTGATCCAGACATCACCATTACAATATGGACCTGGTCAAAGTCATTGAGTTACTTATGTTGTTCTTTTTGTTGCTTCCAGCACATCAACTTCAAGCACTAAATGTTCAGTTGCTCCCTATCCAACCCAGTGAAAGGAACAACTGTAATGAAATAAACAATGTCATTCCCAATTCTTCTCAGTGATCAGTATATGTATGTTTAACTACTTACTGTTTTAATTTTGCACAGAATTGTATAAATAAAAAATATATTTGTCTCTATCAACATCCTGATTTATGTTAACTGATTAGCGAATATTCAACCTTCAGGAGGTCAGTCTGCACAGCACAGTACTTCAGTCCACACTGGTGAATGACTCTGGTGGACAGGAGTCCAGGAGCATCTGGGTCCAGTGGGACATAAGCGGCAGGACACTGTAGGATTCTGTTAAACCACATAATAACACAGCTACTCAGCTTAGACATTTGGTAATATAATTCAAACTGCTTAACCCTAACATTCACATTTGTTAATAAACATATGGGATGCTCTTTGGTGACATTAGGGGGTAAACTTTGACAGTAGTGTCTGTGAACTCACCCCAGAATCCAGACTGGTACAAACAAGTCATCGGAGCAGTACAGCCCGATCACACCCTTACTGGAAGAACAACTCTGCTTAAAAATACAAGACAGTTCTTCGGCAAGTGTAGACAGGTCCCCGTACAGAAGAGAACTCCATTTCCCCGACACAGAGCTGCAGTATGTCACAGCTGTTCGGTCACGGTGGACGGATGCAGCCTGGGCAACAAGCTCCTGCAGAGTCATTCTCAACTAACGACTCTGACACTGTTCACCCAGCACTGTGTAACGTGTACGTTATTCAGTGAAAGGCTATGGCATGTTTTGTTTTCATTTTGAGGGCCAGCACGCGTTTGTCGAGTAAAGATGACGTCATGACGCCTCAAAGTGGGTACATCAAGTTCAATCTGTTAACTCCGAATTGTAAATCTTTATCCATCTCTTCAGTCATTTCACCAACTTGAAGACCATATTCACAGTATTTGTGGCGATGCATACTCATCTAATGGTCTAAACCGGTTAAAGGAGAGTGTTTTTCAGACGTATGTTTGAAGTTTCTATGCATCAACTTTGTTGCACACAATGTAGATGATATGACTCAAGTTTATTTGAATGTATTGCTACCACTTTGGGTCAAATCACAACCACTGCCAAAATAAGAATTATTGCTGGCTGCAGTTAAATAGGTTTTATTTTAGGATGTACGTATTAAGAAATAGTTTTAAGAAACCGCACTCTCCTACTTACAGTGAAAGCACCACAGGTACCCTGTCCAATCATCTTTCGCTATTTGGTAGAAGAAAACATTTTAAATTTGAAGCGCCTTTCTTTGGATCAGCTACTAGTTTTATGTCATTAAATCGCCTACAAATTATAACAAACTACATGTTAATCTAGACAATGGACAACGATTTTCAGAAACAACTGTACAGTAATGGCCTATCCTATAAAAGGTCACTGGAACGAATCATAGCTAAGGTATGCTGACGAAGTTTTCAGATAATGGTTTGGGGGAAACGTCAGGGAGTCGGATGGCTAGCTAACGTTAGCTTAAGTTTCACGTAAGAAACCGAGTGTTTTACTAAATGCATTTGCTTTCAACAGTATTCCAAGCTGCAAGACCAAGACGGAGGCATAGAGGTGGACCTCAACAAGACGAATATAAGAAGTAAGTTAGCTACACATCTATTAACGTTGCATTGTTTCTGCTAACTGTTAAGATGCTAAATGTTTGGAAATAACGTTCGACTCACAGTCGGGTTGATGAATATTAGCGAAAATGAAGGTCTAGATTAAAAAGTTGTATATCCTTGGGTCGTACAGTTTATCATTTAGCTTAATGATGCACATGTACATTTAATATATTGTGCCCTCTAACGTCACTGTTCTTCTAGGATTGTCGTGACAATGCATTGGATGGACTGATACTTTCAATAGTTTTCATCACAATATGATAAAGTACATTTTCAGCAGATGGACTAAATCCTGGTCTCATAGTCTCTGCTTTCTGCCTCCCACTCTCCATTTTTTTTTTTTTTTTTTTTTTTTTTTAGCATTTCACCGTTACATGAGGCAGGCAAAAAAGAAGCTGGATGAGCTGGAATCAATGGTTTGTTTGGCTATTTAAACTCTGGAGCAAAAAACAGTGATCTGATGAGTATAAAGCAGCACAAAGCTTTCAGGTTTTGCAGTTTTGATGGTGCTGTTATCTGATATTAACAGTTCTCTTTTTCTCAGAGCCAAGCAGATTCAAGAGAGGAGTCAATAGAGTGTAAGTATTCCTATTTGAAAATGGCAAAATAGAACTTATTTTATGTAGGACAACATAATTCCTGTTATAATAATAATAATAATAATAATAATAATAATAATAATAATAATAATAATATTGCAACTAATGATGCAACTTAAATGTGTTTTCCAATGCAGCACAAGACATTACAAGAGACTCTCAGGTAATTCCTATGTATGAAGGATCATTTTATTAACTTAATTTAAAGATATAAAGTCCCAAGATTCCCAAACCTATTGTTGTTTCTTTTTTCTTTCTTTCTTTATTTATTTTTTTTATACAGTTGGCTGTATCACATCATGAAGAAAGAGATTGTGAGATGTCAGTTCAGCTGCTCTCTGATCAGGATGATGGTAAGAGTTAAATACTCATTGACTTTTTTTTTTTAAATGTTTAACTGGACACAAAAAGCACAGATTGAAACCATGGCATACTACTCTAAGCACAATATACAGTTTATGAAGAATTACTCATTGGCGTCCATCCAGCAATAGAAAATTGATCACAATTATTTACTGTTAAAACTAAATCCTACATTTTCCCCCCATTTGTACCCTACAGCTCTGCCTAGAAGTGAAAGCTCTGAGATGACGTGGAGCTTATTGGATGAGAGTCAGAGAAACATTTCTGAAATGGAGCTCCAGCCTGAGGATGATGAACAAGAAATGTCTCTGAAACGTCAAGGCAGCTGTTTAGCTGATCTCTACCCTAATATGATCAGCCAGATAGGGAAAGCCTGGCGCCGCCAGCATGTCTCTGAGGCTGCTGACTCTGTGCTGAGGAGGTACCGCAAATGGCGACACCTGTCGAACAAGAGCAACCTAAGTACAATCTCTAACACAACACTGAGAAAGACCAGCAGCAACTCAAACAAGACAAAGAGAAAGCCCCAGATCAATAAGACCATCAATAGCCCTTTCAAGAAGCTCTTTTTGGGAAATAAAGGTGCTGAAGCTGCTCCTCTGTCTCCTTTACGAATTGAAAATTATGTGAAGGACTGTCAGGCACAGCACCACCACCACCACTCACCTGGGAAGGGGATTGGCTTGCAGAGAAGAGAGCAGCAGCCACCTGTCCTTGTAATGGACTTGTCTTCTCATAGCTCTGAAGAGACTTTGCTTAAAAGGACCTTCACAATATCTTACCCGTCTCCACAGAGATCCCAGCCCTCTGCCTACACTGTCAGTCCCTCACAGCCTTGTTATCCCACTGCAAAAGCTCAGGATATCTCTTTTCGGTCTAAGGGGTCTTCTCTCTCCCCACTCCTTATGCAAACTGCTGGTTGCTCCATCTACGAATCAGAAAGCCCAGCTTCAAAAAAAAAACCCTGATATCTATGGCTCTCCAGTCAGGCAAAGTCCTTTCAAAGCGAGGCTGATGAGCAGGGAAGGCCTTGGTGGAATTCCTCATGCTTTTTCTGTGAGCCCAAAGTCATACTCACCAAGTTACTCTCGAGAGCTAAAGAGACCGAGATCAGCATCCACTTTTCTGTCCTCCCCACCTCAAACATCTACTGCACCTCTGAGGATGCTCCACTATCAAGACTCCTGCCCTATTGTCCAGTCTCAGGTGCATCCACCTCTGTCACCCATAGCAGTAGGGCATCACAGGCGCCGACGACGCCTTTCCTTTGACTCCTCCTCCCTGCCATCCAACCGTGTCTCTTACTCTGCAAAGGACCTGGACAATGACTTCATAAAACTCTACCACAAGTTTGTCTGCCAGAGCAAGTCCCCATTCTTGAGCCGCCCTCCCTGTCGTCTGTGTGAAACAAACTCAGAGGCCAGCAGAGGTCACTCTTCCTCAGCTTTGGCAGCTCTTGCGCTGTCGCCCCATCGCTCTCTTCTGAGGAAACGCCACAGGGAGGAAAAGTTGGATGATCATCTCCAGTCCAAGTGCTCCAAGGAACAGTACTACACATATTCTCCAGGCTCCAAGCGCTACTTTAGAGTGATGCTATCACGCCGTTTCCTTCCATCAGAACTGGTGGGGTCTCATGGCAACAGTCGAACAGCTTCAGTAAATACACCAGTGTTGCAAAACTCAGCACCCAGAAGATCAGGAAGCCTGGAGTCAAGGCCAGTCTACATGTGGAGCTAAATTTTCCAGTAAGCTTCATCTGTTAAACAATTTGTTGATATATATATATATATATATATATATATATATATATATATATATATATATATATATATATATATATATATATATATATAGTTAACATTCTTTAAGTCTTGAATCCTGTTGCCACTGATTCTTTAAATCTTTATTGAGAAGAGGCTTTTCAGGTAATGGATATGTTCTTTTGTATATTTGTTTGGTCTTCTCACCTTGGTTCTTGGTGTTTTTTTTTTTTTATTTACACTTCTTTCCAGCTGGCAGGATTTTGTGGGAAAAAGGGAACTCACTAGCTTGGCATGTTTTCTCAACAAGAAAACGACTGTTGTGGAACATTTGGGTGCAATGTGATGTTTTTGATGTGGCATTAAATGAAAACAATTACCATGCTGAGCTAAGGACATTGTTAAAGAACTTGAATAAGGATACATGTTAACAGTTCAACTAAAGATATTGTGGTTATTCCACACTTTTTAAGCATGTTATTATTGTGAATGGTTGCTTTTTTCCATTGTTTTTTTTTTACATGTTCAATCCATTTATTTGTTAAAATGTGCAACAGAACACCACAGCTCAAGACATGTTTTTAATTCCTGTGTTGTTTTATTAAAAATAAAATTTGTTCAACTCAACTGTGCTGTTTTATCAACTGGAAAACAAAGTATCTGTATGATTTGTTAAAATCCAGGAGTAAATCGAAAACAAGACAATTTAATCATTCTATTTTATTACATGTTTTCAATTCCAGTATATTCCATATATAATGCTCATAGTTAAGGAAACAAAATATTCAACATAGACTCAGCCAGAGAAAAAAGTTAATTTTAGGCATATGTAGAAAAGTACAGAAAAATAAAGAATTTTACTTTTTGGTCAAGGTTTGTGCGATTTTCTGACAGCAAATTCTACCTACTGCTTTCATTAAGGACTGGAATATTAACATGTTCATCTAGTTTCTGAAAGCTCATGTACAAGACAACCTTTAAAAGGAATGTAACAAAAAGAAAAGACTTGTGTAAGTCAAAAATGTACTTATAAGTGACATCAAGATATAATGTGTGACATGGCAACTGGGTTACAGTACAGTCCAGCCATTGGAGGTCAGCAAAGGCAACATTTTCAACTGCTCTTTGAGGATCTGAAGAGAACAATAATCTGGAGACAAAACATGCAGCAGTTTTATATGTACTTAGTGTGTCAGAGAGCAGTGTTGAGTTGGCAGCCCCACCTCCCCCAAACAACATTTCATTAGCAGGTACCACGCTGTGCAAGAATACAGCAGTTTGCATGTAATCCTCCAGACTGCTGCAGCTGTAAATTTTAATGGTTGGTGCAACTACCACTCCAGCTCCACTGGATATTTCCCTGTCAGACAGGCGGTGCAGTGGCCCACTCTGCTGCTGGACTTGTTCCTATTGTTGATCATGTTTTCTTTCTCCTGAAGGGAAGCAATTCCCTCCTGAACAGCAGACACCAGGCCCTCCACAGTCAAGTACTGCACACTGTCTGCACCTGTACCAGAGTTTAAAAGTTAGGGAATGTACACTCACCATTACTAATCACTTAATAACAGATGACGGTAACAGTTAAAAAGAATGACGTGTTTAGTACTGACCAATGTATCCAGCAATGTCCTGAAACTCTGGCTTATTGGCGATGAGCTCTTCCTTGGTAGGAATATTGATTCCCATGTAGCAAGGAAACCTAATCGGAGGAGAGGCCACTCTGATGTGGACCTGCCAGTGAGGACATCATACAGCTCAGCATGTGACGCTTTGCTCTGGTTCACACAATTACAGCTCTAGAAAATTAAGGGACCAGCCAAAATATTTTGCGGCAAACCCCAATAACATCCAAAAGTTATGAGGAAGATGAACACAGACAAGCCATTAAAACAGTGTAATGTAAGTGAAAGTTGTGACTGAAAGATTGGGTCTATGCCAAGGGTGTCAAACTCAGATCCTCAAGGGCCGGTATCCTGCATATTTTAGATGTTTCCCTCTTCCAACACACCTGATTCAAATGATAAGCCTATCATCCAACTCTGCAGAAGCCTGATAACGACCGTCAGGTGTGCTGGAAGAGGGAAACATTTAAAACATGCAGGATACTGGCCCTCGAGGACAGGAGTTTGACACCTGTGGTCTATGCGATGTCTGAACTCTCCCTAACTTTCATTACTGTGGTGAAAAAAACAGAATGTGTATCTATGTATCAGGACTGAAACTGTCATGATATTGTGAACAACATCATGATGTGAAAATTAAATGTGAAGAAAATGCTTGCACCAACTGTATAAATAGTAAATCGTAAACCCAGTGGCCTCTTAATTGTTTCCAGAGCTGTATGTGTAGCTTCTAGTGGCAGCGTATAACAGTTCATCTGAAACTCTTCTGGTGTTGAGCTTTAAAACTGAAACCGAAAAGTGTTCTGTCCAGAGACAGAGACCACGAACTGATATTAAAAATTACTACAATATTTTCACTAAATGTCACTAATTGGTACAAGAAATGCTTATGTCATCAAAGCACTGCGAGGCGACACATGAAGCGCTGCTGTCCTGCCTTGAGGGTATTGTGTTAAAACATATGCATGGGAAATGGCACATTTCTACACTACATGAAGCACTTGTCTCGCACAAGGAATCTAGTCATGACAGGAGGGCATGGAGTTTAGATATTAAGGAAGATACTGGAGAAGATGAGTGGGGAACAGCTTGTTTAAAAGCTCAATCACAAACTATTAATACTGGAATGAAACTACTGCAACATAAGTGGTTCATGAGGACATACATAACCCCTGAGAAACTCAATAAATGGTCCCCTGACATGCGTTGATGTGTTATGTATGTTTCTCTATTGGAAAGAAAAAGAAAAAAAAAAGTCATGAATAGATAAGTGTGTTTTGCAGCAGAAAATCACAAACTAACCTCTGTTGCACCAGCTTCCTTTAGTAGTTTTATAATGGGGGAAATTGTGTTCCCTCTGACAATGGAATCATCAATTAGTACCACTCGTTTCCCGGCAAAGTTGTCCGTCAGTGCCCCAAACTTCTTGGCAACTCCCAGCTGTCTCAGACGGGTATTTGGTTGAATAAATGTTCTCCCAACATAACGGTTTTTGCACAAAACCTCTATGTATGGCAACCCAGACTATAAAGGGAGGACAAAAGGAGGGTTTAAGAACAGTCCATCAGGAGATGTTTCATTATTTTCACAGTTCGAGTAAACAGCTTGTACACAGACCTGCTGAGCGTAGCCGAGGGCAGCAGGGGTTGCAGATTCTGGCACAGTGCTGACTACATCTGCATCTGTCGGGGCCTCAATGGCTAACTGCTGACCACAGCGCTGTCTGACGGTATAGACCATCTGCCCTGTAGTACAGTGGCATAAAGCACACCTTCACTTCAAGTGTCCAAAGGATCTCCTATACCATGAACAGAATTAATAGGAGGCATATTTTATAGTAATGATTCATACCCTCAAAAATAGAGTCTGGTCTGGCAAAGTAAACATATTCAAATATGCAGAAGGCGGGGAGGTCTCCTTCAGGACGAGGGACAATGCTCAGAGACTTGACTCCGTGTTTTGATATTTGGACTATCTCTCCCGGTAGAACTTCTCTGTAATACCTGGTCATCAGTTCACAAAGGACAAACCCATAGTCATGACCCAGAACCCAGCAGGCTGATCAGACAATGTAAATGATGTTGCACTGCTCATAAAAACATACTTGGCACCAATAGACTGAAAACTGCATGACTCTGATGACACCACCCACCCCTCGGTGTCCTCCTCTCCAGCACCTGATAAAGGACAAAATAAGTTAATCCTCCACTCATTTACAGCACTGACCACTGATGAAATCAAAGGCACATTTGTAAGAAAAGACAACACTCCACAGAGTACTGATAACCTCATTGGAGACCTCTTCTTTATCAGTGATAGAGGTTAGGGTCACGTAAGTGCAAATCTATCAGCTCATCTGAACTCCTTATACCTGAACTGTGCAGTTTAGAGATGGGAACGAGGCGTCCAAGGCAGAGAGGCCGGTTTCCATAAGGGTCACGCACAGCATAGATGACATCTTTAAACATCACCAACAGTGAATATGATGTGGGGGTCTCAGTCATCAGATTTTTAATTCTGTAACATACAAAAAAAAATATTTAAACACATTTTTAAAAAAGCCCAACATTATATTCCATGTTAAATCACATTACACTGACCTGGCAACCCAGTCTGGTGCGCCCAGCTCTTCCATGGGAGGGGTCAGCGCCAGCAGCTGGGTGATCAGTTCACTGTCTGAGCTGGTGGAGAGGCCGACACCATGACGCATTACCTGCAGGAAAGATTTACAACTATGACATTTACAATGAGTGAATCACTGGGCATGTGGAATTTATAGTTTTAAATAAACAGCAGAATACATATTGGCCAAACATACAAAAAAATATGTTTGTATAATACAGTATATTGTACACGCAAACACATAAGCTATGGCTATTCCTCAACATGTACACTGCACAGTGCAAAAAAATGTACTTGATGGAAAAATATATCAAAAGTTTAGGGTTGAAGTTGAGTACTGTATCTTGAGTTGTTCATTAAAAATGTTCCATTTTCTTATAGTCTTACATTGTCTTTTTGCCATGACTGTTTCATAAAATGTAGTCTCTATTAAGGAATCAAACAAAGGGCTCTTCCACAATTTGAGGACTGCCTTTTCCCTCTTCATTTATTTATGTCATAGAGAAGACAGGACTGTAACAATGACCACGTTAATAGCTCTGCTGCAGACACCGTTCATGATGTGTGGTAAACTGACAAATGTTCCTTTGTTGTAACACCTTTGGCTCACCTTTTTGCGCAGGGCTTGGGCATTAACCAGCTCCCCATTGTGTGCCACTGCAATCTTGCCATGCAGTGTATCCACCACAAAGGGCTGGCAGTTCTGCAGCTCTGAAATCCCAGTGGTTGAATAGCGTGTGTGACAAATACCAAGGTTACCGTAGCGCAGTTTCAGAAGAGCTTCGGGTGGGAAAGCGGTGCTCACTAATCCCATTCCCTTGATAAAAAAGAAATAAAAAAATACTTAGAGATCTGTCAAATCTGTTATGTGTTAGTTATGTTATGTGTCCCTTGTGAATGAAAAACTTATTTAGAGTACACAGTTACTAAAAGTAGCTGTATCTGAATAGTTTTTGAGTATGGATTACATATATATTTGTCAATTTCCTACACGAATCTTCTGCTCAGACACTGTTACCTTGTGGGCTGTGTATGTGGGGGGGCTGGCTCCATTACTTGTGACAATCCCAGCACTTTCTTGTCCCCTGAGTAGACACAAACAATCACATGTAACCTGTAAGAGTGTAAATCTTATCTGTGGGGAGTGAGTTTTGTGATGATTAACCTTTCAGTACCATTTGAGCAAGACTAGACATGAAAAGCTTGTTTCACTCTAAACGCTTGATGAGAGCCTGAGGGTAAACTAAACTGGTTTGATATGAGCCACAGAGGAATGAGCACAAAAACCCAGAGAAGTCCGCTCCTCAGCTGGAGCAGTCATATACAGAGAGTCGTCTTACTGCAGTTTCAGCCTATTTACCAAGCTGCTTCTCGGATTACAGCTGGTCCCGCCTCCTCACCACACAGCTTAAGCCAGTGGTGAGGCTGCTTTTCAGCATGGAGGCGTTGCTTTCAGGCTTAACCGCCTGGTTGCCTAGGGAACCGGGCAGCAGAGACAGACGGGGGTTGGTGAAAAGAAAGCGTTTCCAGGTCAGCTCAAACATGGAGAGAAGAGCAGAGAGACAAAGAGGAGGTGATGGGCAGGTTGCAAAGGAAAATGGCTCGGTGGAAAGGCAGTGGGGGGAGGCAGAGGTGCTTGCTCTCATGTCACTGTGGGACGAAGTGGGAGCTCAGCACGTAGCAGAGAGCAGAGCCACATATGAGTTGATTTCAGAGCGTCTGAGGAGGCTTAGTGTTGTGCGCAGCTGGTGGGAGTGTCAGGCCAAGTGCAGGAGTCTGGGACTTCAGAGCAGGAAGCCTGAAGAAGCAGGCACAGCAGCTGACTACAGCCCAGGAAGCCCAGGAGTGGATGGAAGGCCAGTGGAGGGCTGGGAGGAAGAGGAGGTGGAAGGTGTGGGTAATCAGAGAGGCATCTACACTTCCTCAGTCACAGTCCCAATGCAGGAAGGTAAATGTACAGCTCAAACCCCAAGTGTGGTATGATGTTCATGACAACATGTTTTGCTATTAAAATAAAACCTGATAGGGGTTAATCAATCATTACACTCAAGTAAGACTTCACTAAAAACTGAATAGATCAATTGCTAGAAAACTTTGTTACATTTGAGCCAAAGATAATGTGTTGTGTCGATGTCTGCAGGAATCAAGACCCGAATCCATCGTTCTCTTCCATACACCTCCAACGTGCCAGAAGAAGGGGGACGCCACTGGACAGACGACGAGGTGAGAGCGCTCCTGTGCGTCTGGGCCGACAAGCACGTTCGAGAGCGCCTGAAGTGCACGTTACGGAACAAGTCCATCTTCCAAGAGATGTCCCATCAGATGCAGAGAAACTTTGGGGTGATACGTAACTGGAAACAATGTCGGACAAAATACAAAAACTTAAAATATGACTATAAGACGGCCAAGAGTGCTCACGCTGCTGCCTCCAGCAGTGCAGGAGGCCCGGGGAAGTACATGAAATTCTTTGATGAAGTGGAAGCCATACTGCTGGACCGCGGACTGGAGAAGGGGAGTCTGGAGATGCAGAAGAGGCTGTATGATGGAGAAACAGGCCTCCAGGCAGGAGCAGGGACAATAGCCCACACGTCACAGACATCAGCCTCAGAAAATGAGGTTGTAATAGAAATTGATGATGGTACGTATCCAGTCTGCGCTGCATATTTGCAGTTGGAATCAGAATAGCTAGTAATAGGTTACATATTTATACAGTAAATCTGTGATAAATGATATATTGCAAGAGGATTGTCTACCACTGTGTCTCCAAAACAGAAAAGAATATCACTTTAAAGACAAAAGCAAGGGATTTGGATGAGAAAAAATGTGCATAATCTTAGTTTAGTGCCTCTTCATCACACAATCTGCAACTTAAATGTGTATTGATAACATCTCATAGGACAAAGTGTGTCTGTATGAATGTTTTGTCTGATCCCTTCTGTTTGAAAAAGCCAACTATTTTTTGTCTCTTTTTATTTCATTCTCAGATGACAACAGCGATGATTATGATATTGATGGAGACACAGAAGGAAACTGGAAGGGATCAGGTACGCCAAACAGATATCTTGTACTTATCTTCTCTTTCCTCACTGTATTATTTGATATCCTAAGTGTATTGTTGTTCATCGTCTCCCCACAGACCCATCCAGCTCTGACCAGTTCCATGTGGTCACAGTGTCAGACACAGGCCGGAACTGGAGTGACCAGGAAGTGCGAGCCTTGATTCAGGTCTGGTCTGATGAGCGTGTGTGCAGGCAGTTGGAAAGTTCGACCAGGAAGAGAGACATTTTTGTCCAGATCTCCAACAGGTTAATGCAGCAAGGCATTGAGCGGGATTGGAAACAGTGCCATACCAAGTACAAAAACCTCAAGTACCTTTACCGCTCTCTTCAGAGGGGCAAGACTGACGAAACTGACCCGAGACGCCTTATGAGGTTCTACGATGAAGTGGATGCTATTATGAATCGCACAATAAATGACTCGCCACATGACACAGCATGTATGGACTATCATATGGATTCAGTCCCTCTTCCCATGTTGGACAGTGAGGAGAATGATCACACAGATGTGTTTTTAACAAAGACAAACCCTATGACGACAATTTCAAGAGCAGTAGGGGAAAGAATCTGTGGCTCTGATTCTGTCTCCTCTATAAACCTTGAGATTAAACACAACAGTGAAGAACGGAGGATGCACACAGTCAGAGAGCATCGCTTGGATCAGCAAAGGTCGACTGGTGAGCTAATAATGAGATGAAAACAATACACACAGAGTTATCTATGATCAAAACTCATTAGTTACTGTACATTCACATCTCCTTAGTGTTCCATTACTGCACGTACAAAATTAAAATGGTACATCGCTTTATACAAACTTAGACTCAAATATAGTGAAACTTAAAGCAGCAGCATATTATAATTCAAGGTTGAGGCGGAGACTAGACTAGGCTACACCTCCTCAGTTCTGTTTTTAAACTCTGTGGCTCATCAATGAAGTTACATGGCAGCCACCCTATCTACCAAAGTTTGGCTTCACTCTTCCACAACAGCATCAAAGTGCAATGCATCATCCAACTTAAAATACAGTCTGCATATTGACATGTCAGGTTTCAGCTCACACACAATACATAAACTAGAGAGTGCCAACCACTGCTTTGGCCACTAAATGCCTCACATGTAAGATAAATCGTAAACAAGCAAATCTAGAGGTAAAATCTTCATGACCTTCAAACTTCAAGGTCGACTTTTTGTGGTACTAGATCTTGGTATTATACATTAGAGTCAAAACAAGTAAGTTATGACCAAGATACATAAAAAAGATGTAGATTTGGGGAATTTTTCCTGACCTTGAATGGCCAAAATGTAATCATTTGCAGTCACTGTGATCGGGAACTCGGACCAAAAAAATCTGGACCATTTGTCTACAACTGTGGAGATAATAGCAGACAAATTGTGGCAAAAACATCCACACACAAAAAGGAAATAAATAAATAAATAAATTCTTGGAGAATTTATTACCCTCAGTAATAAGCGGGAAGATACCATCATAGGTCAGGCAGCCTACATGTGAAATGGCTCTTCAAACATTGAACTGGAATTCCATGAACCCACTGACCCCTGTTGGAGGATTCTGTGGTTTTAAGGCAAAATCCCTACAGCTTCACCTAATTTGACTGAAATAACTGAAGGAAACTATTTTGTAGACTGACCTGTTTTACATTTGACTATTCCATGGTATGTATTTGCAGGAAATCCTGAGATGAGGACAGAAAAAGAGAATATACCTTCCACCAACAGAGGGCTGAAGAGGAAAGCAGAGGATCCAGGTCTGAAATGTATCTCCTTCTGTGTTCCCTGTGTATGTCACATGATGCCTGCAATTGACTGCAGTCTTAGTAATTTCTAATTCAGTGACTGAGTCCCATGATTTGACATGATGCCTCATAATGAAGTTATGAGTAAGGCTGTGGTTGTTACTCCTAACAAAAGCCACAACTTAGACCATTTTCTGAACATGATCCTTTACTAATCAAGAAATATCTAAATCATCTTACTTTAAAAGCACTTTAGGAATAATTTGGTTAATTAAACACTCTTTATCTTTTATCCACAGACCCTTCACACCAGACAGCAGGGAAAAAATCTGCAAAATCAGAAAACTTCACTGATAATACGAGGGCTAAGTGTAAAGAAGAGCCGGATCACATCCCGATCATAACAGTCAATTCAGTGTGTTCAATGGCCTCAACTAACCCATCCCCAGACCCACAGGTAAAACATTAAATCCATAAAACGTTGTGCAGCTGAGATAAACTAGAAATGCTGATTTAGAGAGACAATGATGCACTGTTAAAAAAAAAAAAAAAAAGTAAATAAACTGGAGATGATAAGGCACAGGGAATAGGAGTTCACCAGTATTTTTTAAATTCTGCTTTTTTTTTTTTTTTACATTTAACTGAAGCAATACACAAAGAGGTACCTTTAAATCTTTAAACCAGTGTGCAGCTGAGGTAAACAAGAAATGACGGTTGAACATGCTGTAAAGGAGTGTAGAAAAGTAAATAAATTATAAATGGAAAAAACACACAGAATAAAAGTTTAATATTAATCTTAAACTTCTGATTCTGACACTATGAGGTTTTTTTTTCCTAAACAATGATGCCTGGAATCGAACTTCCTCATTATGTTAAATAAATAGGTCCAGATGTTGTACTCCCCTCTAGAGTCACTACAGACTGTTTACTAACTCTCCAGTGGTTTTTTTTTTTTTTTTTTTTTTTTTTTTTTTTTTACTTTTTTTTACCTGTGCTGTAACGCCACCAGTCCCAGAGTTAAAACCTGGGCCACCTCCAGCTGCGTGGGCCACTCTCCCGCGGCTACGCATCCGAAAACACCGCACTCTTCCCCGATACCGGACTCTTCAAACTCCATGTCGGTGCCCGGTGCTCCGTTACTCCGGGGGACGGGACAGGTCTCGTGCCTGGTTTCCTGTGAGATCCGTGCGCGCGTATCGATCGACCACGTGCCTCAAAGTTTGTTCACCGTGGGTCGTTAAGACAGCATCACCTCAGATGGAACATCGCATCAGAGGGAAAAAAAAAAAGAAGAAAATAAGCTAGAACACAGTCAGCCCAGCATACTGTGACGAAAGTAATTAATGAAAACGGATTTAATCAATAACACGTGGTACTTTTCGATAAGGAGCTGAATCAATAATTCTCTGAATCAAACTTATCGATTAAGACAAAAAGTCAATTGTTTTCCTAATTGAACCCTCTAATCAAGTCAGTCTCCTTGTCAAAAAGAAATTTGAGGTATTTTTTGCCGACGATAAAACCCAAAAAGTACTTCGTCTTGCAAATATTTGGTGATGGAGCGTCTTCCCACCACGTGGTGATGATTCTAGGTTGTGATTGGTTCCCTGCATCAGGTAATTGATGTGATTGGCTATCAACGCACATAAGACACAGTCCACTTCCCTCTTCTGCTCCCTGCACGCCTCCTCTTGTCTCTTCTTAAAACTTTTACAAGTGTCGTTTTGTTTCATTTGGGCTTGTCTTTTAGGACTGCGGGCTGTTACACAACGCAATGGATTCAACACCAGGTACGGATACAAAAATTAAGAAAAAAACAAACAAACAAACAAACACCGAACGAAAATGTTACAAGTTGCAGTAATTTATGAGTGTTTTTTTTCCCCACACACATTTCCCCTCTCTGTTCTAGAGCTGAAGATCGGCCAAAAGCTAAATGAGGGAAAGACGAAGCAGATTTTTGAGCTGGTGGACCAGCCCGGACTGGTTCTGGTCCAGTCCAAAGACCAGATCACCGCTGGGAATGCTGTCAGGAAAGACCAGATGGAGGGAAAGGCTGCCATCGCCAACAAAACCACGAGCTGCGTGTTCAAGCTGCTGCAGGAATCTGGTGAGCATTTAGAAAAAAAAACTAGTAGACAAACACTGCCAGGTAAACTGCGTGGGCTGGAGCTGTAGGATAGTGATGTAATATTTCAAACTTTTATAACCAACCCCAATACACACACTAAAGTGTTCATGTGCACTTACTGACATATTACATCCTCAAATTGGTTCTGAATCTAGCCCTAAAACCACCTTCAGGAAGCATTTTAAAGCAGTGAGGGCCAACACTCAGCTCTACAAACACTCCCATTCATTCATTTTCCCAGTTTACAGACTCCTGAACTCATCATACCTTTGACCCCAGTTTTTGAGATAAGAGGCCAGTGGGTGATGGTTATATTTAGGTTGAAAGAACAGCCTTTGTTCTATTTACTTTTTCTCTTGAAGCCAAAACTTTATCATTTTGACCTTTAAAAAAAATCACCAAATCCTACAAATCACTCCAGTTTGGCATAATTATTCAGAATACTCTTCACTAACAGGACAAAATTCTAATCCAAGACACACTTAATATGATAAGCCAAAATTATATAAATCGCATTTTTCTTAAAACCTGAATAAAATGCTGTGATACTCCTGTGGGTTGTATTTTGTCATTTATCAGGTTGTGGTCCATGTATTTGCAAAATAATTTCAATATATTCTTTTTTAATGGGGGTCAAATTAGGATTTATTGGTCTCTGTTGTAATTTCCCATTCACCTGATGATAGACGACAGGGAAATTTTAGTCTATAATAAAGTGCTGTGTCCTTTCATAAGTAAATGAGAACTTTGTGTAAAGCTGACGCACTACTGTGGACACCGTGCATATGTGTTGGTCCTAATTCAATCACTTTCCATCTTGCTTTAATTTAAAGGTAACCGTCACTCACATGCCACTCATGTGTATGCCATGTGTCAGCCCACATTGCCTTAATTGTCGTCTTGTGACTTGAAACGCTGTTTTTAATTTTCCAGAACGTGACCAACCGCATTCTTCCCACTTATCATTCATTTTAGGGCTGTGACAGAACTTTAAGCAATCTCTGAAATACTGCTTTGTCAGATCATTAGAAGTGTCACATATAGCTTGTCATGTAATGATTTACTTATTTATTTATTTATTTATTTATTTATTTAATGAAAAGCATCCAGGCCGAAGGTAGCAATGGAGAAAATGGCTTCTTTTTACTAAGTTTAAAAAAAAACTTTGAAAAACTACAATTATTTAGCACAATATTGAACTTTTGATAAATAATGCTTTTTCAAATAAACAGAATTCATTCTTTTAGCTTGTATAAATTAATGTTAACAAAATTGAAACTACACAAATCCTCAATGTTAATCACTTCAGTACTCTTTAAAATAAATTCAGACCAAAAACCAATCTGAAACATTAAATGACAAATTCCAGAAAAATGAAATGACCTCTCATATCTATTCTCTTTTATAGGCATTAAGACTGCTTTTGTGAAGCAGCAGTCAGACACAGCCTTCATTGCTGCCCACTGTGAGATGATTCCTATTGAGTGGGTTTGTCGAAGGGTGGCAACTGGATCCTTCCTCAAGAGGAACCCAGGAGTCAAAGAAGGCTATCGCTTTTCTCCCCTGAAGATGGAGATGTTCTTTAAAGTATGTCACTCTGATCTCTTTTGTCACTCCTTTTATGACTTTGCCTAAAAAAATCCATTCCCTATCATTGGGCAAGGCAGTGTCTAATTATGACACAGAGTCTTAATCTGACAGGGGAAGAACATAGGAGACCACATTCATCCCAGTCCTCTCTGTCAGTGAGTAAAAAGGCTGGTTCATGCTGTGGTCACATTGAAACTGACATTTTGGTACCAAATGAGACTGTGGGCACAGCATGTCCTTTGGTTGTAGTATTATCAGTGTCTGGAGAGCAGGTTACTGTGGAAATGAAAATGAAACATGATTTAGTGATCCCAGTGCAGTTTTTAAAGTCTGTACTTCACAGTAATTAAGTTTCATTTTGGGGCTTTTTGTAAGATTAGAAATACCACAGACTCGAACCCTTTCATGTCTTTCTACAGGGAAAAAAAAGTCCAACATTAACTCATGAATTGCTTTCCAATGTAGGATGATGCCAACAATGATCCTCAGTGGTCAGAGGAGCAGATTCTAGAGGCCAAATTCAGTCTGGCTGGACTCACTATCGGTAAATGTGAGGTGGACATCATGAATCGCAGCACCGTGGCCATCTTTGAGATTCTGGAGAAGTCCTGGGCCACTCAGAACTGCACACTGGTGGATATGAAGGTAAACAGTGCGGCGCTGCCCTCTGCTGGCTTCTGTAATACCCTGATATAACTGCTTTCATACTGAACACTTACTTCTGTTGCCGCTTCTACACAACTTAATGGATTATATTCTTTGTTGAAAGATTGAGTTTGGTGTGAATGTGAAGACTCAAGAGATTGTCCTCGCTGATGTGATCGACAATGATTCATGGAGGCTGTGGCCAGCTGGAGACAGAAGCCAACAAAAAGACAAGCAGGTCAGGGTTTGTCCTCTGGGAATGCTTTTTTTCACATTGTTGCCTCCTAAAAGCTTCTTTTAAACAATTAAATCCTTTAATTGTTTTTTGTTCTAGGTGTACCGAGATCTTAAAGAGGTTACACCTGAAGCAATGCAAATGGTGAAGAGAAACTTTGAGTGGGTCTCTGAAAGGGTCAAGGTAAAATAAACCTTCTTTCCCAGTCTGCTCCTCTGTATGTTTCTTTTCCTGCCTACATACACTTTAATATAATACTTGTCATTGATAGAGCAGCACTAGACTAGGTTTGTTCTGTTAATAAAGGAAGCTGTCTCTTGTCCTTAGCTGCTGCTGGAGTCCCAGTCCCGTGGTCGAGTGGTGGTCCTGATGGGCTCCACCTCAGACATGGCCCATTGTGAGAAGATCAAGAAGGCGTGCACCTCCTACGGGATTCCCTGCATCCTGAGAGTCACATCGGCGCACAAAGGCCCAGATGAGACACTTCGCATCAAAGCTGAATATGAAGGTGTGTATGACTGCGTTTTCCTCTGAGCATTGTTTGTTTTTTCTATCCTGTACAAACAGTCACAGTGGACTTTCCATTTTAGGTGATGGCGTTCCCACTGTGTTTGTGGCTGTGGCTGGCAGAAGCAACGGCCTTGGTCCAGTGATGTCAGGAAACACGGCGTATCCTGTCATCAACTGCCCACCGCTCACTCCAGACTGGGGAGCGCAAGATGTGTGGTCTTCCCTACGGATGCCAAGTGGTGAGCAAACCCCCCCCCCCCCCCCCCCCCCCATATCTAACTTTAAGGCATCTCAAAAATCACTTTTCTCTTCAGATCATGGTGTTATTTAAACCAGTTAATCTCCAACATAATAGCCCCCCCAAAAATTTCAGCAAAATCTGTCAACGTTTGACCCCCCCCACCACCACAAAGTATGAAGGACCTGTCAAACGCCAAAAACGCTCATTGTAACCCAGAAAATCACATATAATGAGGTCTTAAGTGTCCACAAATTACTTTTTCTGGTATTTTTCAGCATCCCTGTAATATCAGCTTCAAAGGTTATTGTATCAGGTGATATATAAGTGAAAATAAGGTGATTTGAAGATAAAATAACTCAATTATAGACTAAAAACTTGAAATAGAAAGAAGTTCAGAACAGTAAATCTAGTTGAACACTGTCTATTTTCTTAACCCCCTTTTCAGCAAAATACAGGTTTTAGTTAAAGACAACTATAGCTGAACACTTAAATAATGAGGCTAAATACAAGATTTAAGGTTGCATAAATCAAAGACTTTAATGATGACATGGTTCTGATAATCTGGACATACTCTTATGCATGTGCTTTTCACAATTTATTCAGATATTACTCTCTCTATAGTTTCTCTTCCATTTCATTCTTGAGAAACTCTGGTTGCTTGATTCTGTGGGAACCAGACACTGAGGTGATGTTCCCTCTATGGGCACCATCCATGGCTGCATTGGCATAATCTTGGATGTCTTTAACACCTCTTTCTGCAGCATCGTTAACGACAGATAGCTCCGAGACAATAGCCCTCATCTGTCTGTACTGTGGCTCTTCCTCCCACTGCTCTGGGGGTGATTCCAGCCATGCCCCATCCATGCCTAGAAGGTCAAATATCAGCCAGGACTGGGGTCCCACAAGATCATCCAGGTCAGGCCGCCATCCATACAGGAACTTCTGTGTGGGAAAGGTGGGCTTTCCTCTAGTGAATACTGCAGGTTTGGGGTTGGCCTGCAGTTGTCTTGCCATGGCTGCTTTGGTTTCAATAAAGAATATGAACCATTGCATATTGAAGTTTGAATAGAATACAAGTAAAACAGTACGATATCAGTGAAAACAATACAGTGAATAATAATGACTTAGTATGCAGATCATAAAAACACAAATAAGAAAAAGAACATCACACATTACATATTTATCATACATTAAAAACAACATAAAATGAAAATATGGGTAATATTCATTTTTTTTTTATTGAAGAAAAACAATGATTTTACTTGATTTTTGGCCTTAAATTGCCTTAAATTACCCTCAAACTACTTAAATATTACTTATAAAACAACCCTAAATGATGCCAGCGATACAAGGGACCTGTAATAAATCCATAGCAATGGTCAGTATGCACTTGAGTATCCATTAAGCATGGTAATGCATTTAAAAACAGCATTTTTGGTGTTTTTTGACGGGCCCTTCATACTTTGTGGGGGGGGGGGGGGGGGGGGCAAATGCTGACGGATTTTGCTGAAATTTTTGGGGGGGCTATTATCATGTTGGAGATTAACAGGTTTAAATAACACCGTAATCTGAAGAGAAATGTGATTTTTTTTTTTTTTTTTTTTTTTTTTTTTTTTTGAGACGCCCTAACCTAACTTACTTCCTTTTCTTTTTTTTTTTTTTTTTTAATTGACACAAAACAAATGAGGCAAAAAATACGCAGTCAAACACAGGAAACACCACAGATACTGTTTATAATGCACTTGGCTCAACCTGCATTTAGCTACTAATAATCAAGATGCCTTTAGCACTTTTTTTTTTTTTTTTTGTTGACCCTTGTCATTTTTGAGTTTTGAGGAGCTTAAAAGAAATGAATCGCTAATCCTCTCTCAGAAATCTCGGCAAAAGCAAAGTGAAGCCTCTTCTGATACTCTTTTCTGTAATTTGTTAGGTTTTTTTATCCTTTAGAGATGGAGCCTTCATGTAATTTTAATATGATGTAAGGCAGCTCTGTGGTTTGATCTCTCTGTGGAGCTGAAATCTCTTCATCGGATTTTCACTGAAAAACAACCCAACTCTGTATGTGTTGGGACAAACTAACACTGTGTTGTTGTGTCCATTAAAGATAATCCAGTGTCTTTCCATTTCTAATATCTGCTTTTCATTAACCTCTTTGACTTGTGTCTTTTGAGACTCTAAAGTACTTAATACATGGCTGGTTATAATTAAAGTTATCTGTGCTAGCTCGGGCCAGTGGTTCAAGTAGTTGGTTCTTATCTCTGCTGTTTGGAGGAGGAGAGCACTCCTTATACTTGTAATTAGTACTTATTTTCACCTCTCTCTGTTTTCTTAAGCAGTGAAGTTGCACGTAGTTTTTAAGATGGGTTTCAAGACTGAGACGCAAATGGCATTTTAGTTTATTTATTACAACAACTGAGCTTAGCTTTTTCTATTTTTGTTCCCCCTCAGGCCTCGGCTGCTCTACAATCCTCTCCCCTGATGCTGCTGCTCAGTTCGCCGCCCAGATCTTCGGGCTGACTGATCACTTGGTGTGGTGCAAACTGAGGGCCTCTATGCTCAACACCTGGGTTTCCCTCAAAGTGGCTGACAAGAAGCTGCAGGCCTGCAGCGTCTGAAGGGCCCACGGAGTCCTGTGTGCTCGCTAACGGTTCACATCTGTCATTGTCATGTCTTTGTTTACCATGAAAAATCCATCTAACTGTAGATTAAATCTACATGTACTTCATCACACTCGAAAAGCATTCCATTAACAAAGAATTCATTAAAAATTTCTTAATAACTCTTTCTGTGGCTGTTTAATCTATTTGCTGTTTACCTTTTTTATTGACTTGGGTTACTATATGGTATTATGAAGCGATAACAAAAACAAGCTGTTAATAAATATTAACTGTAAATAAGTGTGCCAAAACATTAAAAACTGCAACACCAACTAAAGCAAAATAGACTTGCAGGTAATCTCATTTCACCACAATATAAATGGAATTAATGGTTATGTAGGAACACTCAGCTTCTACAAATAAAGGGTTTCTTCATAATACCTTGAGGATAAATCACAACTAGTTAATCAATCAAAATGAAACCAAAACTAAATATAGACTTGTAAAACAAACTAAAGACAACTACAGAATAAAACTAAAAATTTCAAAATACAAGAAATTCCTTTTATATTTTTTGTGTTGCCTTGTCCTTATCTTTGCAGGACCTTCATTTAGCCACAAGATGGAGCCTGCAGCCCTTATTAAAAAGCCCAAATCTAACCTTTTCATTAATTCCGGTACTTTGCAGCCAAGGGAATGAGTCAGACTATCATGCCACCATTTTATTTTTTACTTCTATTATCACACCACCGTTTTCCCTGTGATGGTAACGTGATAGGTATAATAACCTATGATGCGTTAAATCTTTGTTCATGTGTAGGTGGAAGTGGGAGGATGGAAGTGCTGAGGGTAGAGAGTGGCACATATGAGTGCACAGCATCTGATAATCTGACAAAATGCTCTGCATTTCAATTTAAGGTTCACTTTTTACTCATAAAAATGCAGTTCACTCTGTGCAAATCAGCCTCTCCATCTCCCATTTAACATGTAGCACAGAGGTATAACCGCAGATCTGAAATGGATATAATGTGTACATCTCAGTGATTCCAGGTCTCCTTGACAACCGTAGCATGGCAACAATCACTCTATATACAACAATCTGCCTTTTCCTTCCCTGTTTCTTCCCTTTCTTTGCGATGTGAGCTCTCTAGCTTTATATTTACTTTTTACTGGCCTTCCATCCCCTTGGATACCACAATAGATGAGAGTAAATGACCATGAATCATCAGTAAAGTCTAACCCACTAATGAGTTATGAGTGTGTGTGGTCATGAGTTTATCCCATGCTTGAACTGCTGCAGCTCCATCCTATTTCCATTATCTGCTTTAAAAAGAACAACTTGACAACTGGTGTAATGAACAGTGCTGGAAAGGTTCTGTTTGCACTATAATAAAACAGATTGCTTGTTAAAAACATAATAATAAACTAATATATCTTGTTACATCTGATTTCTTCTCTAATGAATATTTTACCCTTCCTCTTTTGTTAGCTGTCTGGTACCATCTCTTATGTTAACGGGTCAGTTTTGACCCATGTCTTAAATCAGCTGTAAAATACACTAAAAACAATTATCTATTATCCAATTAGTTTTTCATCTCTTGGTTAGCTTGTTAGGCTTTCTTATCCATGAAAATGTTGGTTTTAATACTTTTTGCGTGAGCCTCTGGGCCTTTTTTTGTCAGGATACCCCTCGATGTGCACTCTGCAAGTCACCAACTCTATACTGAATTGACCTCATATGTGTGGACATGCTGTCTGCTTGTTTCGTTTTTGTGCAGGTAAACTGGATAACAAGGCAAAATGAGAATCCCCAAAAGCTCACATGATTAGCAGAGGAGTTGGCTGCCAGTGTGCTGGCTGACAGTGCACTGATGATTTCAGTTTTGGTGTTAATTATTACTTCATAATCTTATTTTTGTAACTGGGTCGAAACCGACCCTAACAACACAAAGGTCATAATTTCAATTAGAGCATTTCATAATTAAGTGAAAAAACTTTTTTTTTTTTCTATTATTTTGTCGAAATAGAGGTTTCTGACAAAGTCAAAATGCCTTGATGCAATGCACAAATTTTTTATGGGTCATTTATGCATTTAAAACCTAAAATGGGTTGATACCGACCCTAACACAAGAGGAAGTTTAAAATGGAAAATAAACCTGAAATGTCCTAAAAGAATGTTTTGAAATGAACACTGTCCAGCAATGTCAGAGCCCTTTTCTGGTTTTTGTGATGTAAAATATTGTCGAGTTTATGCTGTTTTTGTATTTTTGTCAGATGATCCTCGATCAGCTGGTACATTCTTTGTATAAGCTTTTTACTGAAAAGAACATATTCACGTGTAACTCCAGCATTAACCCAATAATATTTTTTATTAGTAACTGATTACTTTATAATTCAATAACCTAACATGTGACTCCCAAACACCAAATTAAATGAATGAAACTTTATCAAGACTCAAAAAAATCAATTTATTTCATTCTCAAAGCTTTGAAGGTAGCATTTAAGTATCACTACTAGAATATATTTACATATTTTCTACAATATCTTTTTCTCTTCTTTGCTGTCAGCATTTGTGTACAACATTTCTCTATTGTCATCACTCAGATAAACATCACTACTGTTTGTTGTCACTGTTTTCCTTCGCTGGATGCACATGATGATCACTCACAACATTGTCCTTCCATCATTTTTGGCACCTTCCCACTCACACCTCCATTGTTACTCTTCGTTCCTTTTTCTGTGTTTGCAATATCATTCCCTCTTTCACTATTTGTGGTATTCTACATCGCCTCCAGCTATCATCTCTGTTAACAACTTAATTGATCGTCTTTCAGCACCAATCACAGTGCCCCCAGGTCATGACATGAGCGGGATTTTTGCCTCAGGAACTTGCCCACTTCTCTCTCTCTGGGGTAGCGAGGCACCAGGCTGGACAGGAAACGTTTAGCACGGGAAGTGATGCTTTCACGCTGGCCGCTCATCATGTCCTCCATACTGGTTCCTGGGGGCCACGGGGACTGGCCCCTGGCTAACCGCACAGCACACTCCAGGAGCTCTGGGGTACGATGATCCAGAGAGGCAGATATCTCTAGATAAAGACAGTTGAAGAGGGCGGCGCTGGACATGGCCTCTGAGGGAAGAGACGGAGGCAACAGTGTTAATACTTAACAGTCTATATGTTTGTGAATGTTTGTGTTTTTACATAAACAAGTATGCACTTCTTTAACAGCTTCTTCTATTGAAATTTATGTCAATTTATCCCTAAGGAGACTTCATCTTCATTTAAAGTCTTGTTTTTCATTTTTGAACAAAATAAGGCAGAGCACCCCTGTAATCAAAAGCAATTATTGTTATTCATTCTTTTTGAGGCTGTCGGAGGAGTTAACCCATAAAGTTCCAAACATCCACGGGCAACCAAAATAATTTACTGATCTAAACTGTTTAATAAACCTGTTGATCCACTAATTCTATCAATACATGTAAATAATTGGTGTAAAATGCAGTTTGTTTTCATTTCATGGTCATTGGATATGACCCATTTAGACATTCAGAGGCTCCATAGTTACCACGGAAACACCGTCATCTTCTACAACATTGATTCACTAGTAAAACCCATGGAGTTGGATCAATGACAGTGGATGCACACACTTGGTTTATGTTCAGTTAATGGTATGTTATACTAAAAAAGTCACTTTTTCTTCCATTTTCTCTGTTTTTGATATAATAACTCTCAACTTTCATCTGAGCTTTTATGAACATCTACATAATCAGTGAATTAAATAAAGAAAAATACCAGATTTTCAATCGAGAATATAAAATGCAGAGCAGAATATTAGAAAATAATGTTGATAAATCTCTTAAGAAAGGTTAAAAATAGAGAAAGAAGTATCACTGGGTCTCAACTGGTCAAATATTACTTAGCTTTGGTGCACACAAAAAAGACAGATAAGAATAAGCCAAGCATGAGGGGAAGCAGATTTTTGTCTTTATAAGTAGGAACAAATGTAACTGGATGAATGTGGGCATGTGGTGAACTCAAAGTGAGTATTCTCCTTCCAACGGTAATTCTTACTCCAATTTACACTCCCACGTTACAGTGGAGCTGCAACACTGACATTTAGATTCTACCTTTCACTCTGTGTTAATGTTTAGAGGTAAAGAGTGAAAAATGTCAGCGCTTAGAACAAAAAAAAAAGCCATGCCAGTGAGGAACGATAAAAACAGCTGAGCAAAAGGGTAAGTGGTAACAATAAAGAAAAGAATAGGATGATAACGGGGCTCCTCACCTTGGGATGTCACCTCACGTGAGCGCACCAGATCACTCTTATTACCGACAAGGATGATGGGAGTTTGGGGCTGAGTCTCTCTCAGCAGTAGCCGGAGTTGAGCGGTTCGGTGGAAACTTCGACGGTCTGTCACTGAAAACACCAGAACACACACCTCACACTGCAGAGCTGACAGGTCCTGAGGGAAGGACACACAAACACATATATGTATATACACAGTATGTTACATAACCACACGGTGCCTATTCAAATGTACTGTAGAGGGAATATGGTGAATATGCTGTGGGGGGTGGCATAGAAACCTCAGCAACAGCTATCATTTTGCCAAAGAAAACAGGTGACATTTAAAATCTGCAATACATATTTTAGAGCATTCAAATGTCAGCTCAGCATAGTACATGTGTACTATTAAGCAGACAGCACTGACAAAAGGTTTTTTTTTCTATTATACTATTTAATTATATCAAATCTGGGTAGGAATTCTCTGAGACTGAGTAGAAACATTTTATTTGTCTGTCTTAAAGATGTGCACAAAATGCAAGCAGCCAAAACAGCAGATAATTGAGCGCTCCATCTAAAATCTCCTGTGGTTTAGTGAGAAATTGTCACTGTAGATAGCATCACCTGCAATTCACCATTAACTCTTGGTGACATACACATTCACTACAAGCTGGAAGAGCCAAAAAAAAAAAAAAAAAAAAAAAAAACCAGAATAAATATGCCTTCCTGAGTAAATCCTTAAAAAATCTGAACACCAACCTGTTGATAGTTAAAGCTAATGATGGAGATACATCACTACATTTACAGAATAACAATATATACAGTGCCTCTCACAACAAATGTGTCAGTATACACAGTAACATAACACATAGGCCTGACAGATGTACAAAAAAAGACAAAGTGTGTCCACACATCCAGCTTCATCAGACACATCAATGCCATCATTTGACACATCTGCTCCGTGGGTACCTCTCCTTCTTTGTTTCTCTTTCTCTCTTTCTCACACATCCACACACAGATGCTTCTGATCTACACTCGAGGGAAAAGAAGGAAAACTGTACAAAACAACTCAATAATGAGCTTTCCTTACTCAACCAGATGCAGATGCAGCAGATGCATTGTCCTCGTTTTTCTTTTTCAAACACAGTATTTCTCTGAGCTTGACATTTACTTGTTATTGTGTTTGCAAGTGAAACAAATAATTCAGTGTATTCACCAAATGCAGTGAAATATGGATGAATCTACACATCTGGATTATGGATGTGGTTTTAAAATACTATGCTGATGGTTGTTTTTGTTATAAATCTAACCTTTTAATGGTGTATGATGGTTGTAATGTTAGGTCAAAGCATAAACACAGTATTATGCTGTGTAGAATGTGCTTTAAAAAGTGAAAGTCTAACAAATCAAACTGCAGTAAATAGTACAATATGTATTTATAGCTATAGACACCCACTACACAAATGCCACAAAGCAGCAGAGTGCACCTCCAGCCGGGGAGAGAGAGAGAGAGAGAGAGAGAGAGAGAGAGAGAGAGAGAGAGAGAGAGAGAGAGAGAGAGAGAGAGAGAGAGAGAGAGAGAGAGAGAGAGAGAGAGAGAGAGGGAGTCCAGTGGTCTAATGAGGGAGCAGGGAGTGTAGAAACGCTGGAGTGTTGTTTGGCTCACCTGTCTCCAGTTGTCATAGATAATGATGGTACTCTCCTCATCATCCACAGTGACTGTGCGTACATAACCCTCCCCTGAGGACAGAGAGCAGCCGTTAGGTCTCACAAGGGAGATGAGTGCTGGGGTTTATTTACCTGCTGCTCATAGAAAACAGAGTTCACTACTGCTCTGCAACAACTACTCTGTACCATCAGAATCCACAGATGCTGTCCTGTCCATGTCCCCAGCGAGGGCGATGGCCAGAGAGGACTTCCCCACGCCGTTCTGCCCCAGCAGGGCAATCCTCAAGGGCCCATCAGGTCTGCCCTCCACTGCCACCATCAAAGTGTCATCCAAGGCTGGACTGAAGCTGACCGGTGAAACAGAGGGTCCAGCTGCACCCGATGACCAGTCACAGTCATCGTGGACGGCTTCTTCTCGTCTGAGTTGGTGTTTAAGTGGCAGAGGGGTGCTTCCTCTGCGGACAGTCAGAGGGGTGCTGGACAGAGTCATACTGTCGCACTGCAGGAGACAGGAAATCGATTGACCTTCTCTTCATTATATAACATTTAAACCAAGCTATTTATATGGAAAAATACAGCATTAACAAGACAGAACTCAAAAGTTTCATCTGCATGCAGGAGAAATATTCTGACCTTTAATCATTTATCTGATTTTAACATCAAATGCCAAATTCTACAAATCCAACAAAGCTTTTAAAATTAGACCCAACACTTTAAATCTTCACAGCCTGGTCCTATATTTGACATCTGCAGCCAAACTCCAGATAAGTCTTATGCCATCATCAGGGTGATTTAGAAAGATACTGAAGACATTACACAACAATTTTCACAGACTTATGACAAATAACCTCATTTCTATGTGTAAAATCTGGAGAATGCCCTGTTAAGTGTAAAACCAAACAGCCAAGGAAGTGGGATGCAGACATTTTTAAATAAGAAACTGAGTCATAACATGCAAGTATTTGGTAATTCAGGACACCTCCTCTCTGCACCTCCACCTCCTTAACACACACACACACGGAAAACACAGTAAGGCGCACAGTGGAACCCCACTCACCCCCTCAACCTTTCAAACAAGATGACAACCACAGTATCAGACGTCATTGCCTCTCAATCTTTACCCCAAATCTGATTGGCTAATTGGACTCAGCATGTGGAAGCTGGTTTACCCCCCCCCCCCCCCCCCCCCCCCCCCCCCACACACACACACACACACACATAACCCGTGCGTCTTGCAGTACCTTGGTCGTCTTCTCCTCGTTGCTGAGCCTGTCTTCGGGCACATCTGTCGGCATCTGAAAACTGAAATGAAGCGATTCTCATAAGAATACCACACACACACACACACACACCCACACGGAACGAATACTAGGGCGCGCACAACTGCCCATCATCCTCACCCCAATGCATCCACAACCCCCCACTGACCCACCCACTCACTTTATGGACCCTCAAACAGCCCGGCATGATCTCTCACCTGTCGCACGGCTCTCAGCAACTACAAAGTAACCACAGTCCCTTTCTCTCTCTCTCTCTCTCTTTTCCTCTCTCTCTCTCTTCCCTCCCTTTACGCACCTCTCTCTCTCTCTCCCTCTCTCTCTCTCCCACTCAATCTCTCTCCCTCACTACTCTAACTCTCTCTCTCTCTCTTTAGGTTGGGGCCCAGGTTCAGTCTTGCAGCCATTCATCACCTCTCTCCAAACTGAGTCTGACTCACTGACTTTACGCGTAAAACCTCTCCACATTAGTGTTTCCTGCTCTGCACGCCCCCCCCCCAGCAGGTGCATGCAGTTCAGGCAGTGTAACGCAAGTGGAGTGGTGATGCTGGCAGCAATGCAAAGATGCTCTATGTCACGAAGCTCTCATTGACCTCTGGAAGGTGTTGCCGCTATGCAAAGCAGCCACCAGGGTGCAGTAGAACACAGGTGCTGTCCCCGCTAATTGGCTTTACGCATCAGTGTGCGTCCTTGGAGGATATACGTTAAAACGTGTCATATGGGTATTTCTCTGGTAGAAACAGTAACTTCTTGTCTTTGTGTTTGTCTCTCTCATTTTCCACTGTGTGTTACCAGACACACACACCTGACCTTTACCTCCACTCACTCATTTACATTTCATCAAATCAAGTCACGTTTAATCCCTGATCCAAGGAGAGTATTTGGACATGTTTTCTGTCAGAATGTGAGTGTGGCCATGAGCAGAGCGCAGCGTTGGTGCGTCCCTCCCACACACAAAGCCACAATAGACTCCGGCAGTGAGCAGCCAGGACGCTATTATAGCCCTAATCCTGCTCCCATTATACAAGCCAGAGAGAGAGCGAGAGACACAGAGAGAGAGGCAGAGCTGAAGATGAGGTCATCCCAAACAGCGCACACCCAGGGTCACTGCCTCACTATAGAGGGACAGAGATAAAGAGAGCTGGAGCAAAGCATGGGACTGCATCGTGAGCTGCAGAGAGAAAAGGCCAGCGGAAGACTAAAAGTGGGAGATGCTCAGAGGATGAATGAATGGAAAGGAGACAGGGTTAAAACCTTTTACCAAGGTGAACAAAACACACCACTGCATTCAGGGAATGGTAAAGTACTTTGTTTATTTCATATGCACATGAAACCACACTACAACAGGAGCAGGAAACCATGATAATGGTCATTATGTATGTAGTAATGTTAATCCTAATCACAATTGGATAAAATAATAAACTGTAGGAAAGTAAAAATACACCCTAATGAAATAAAACCAGTGAAGTAAAATAATCAGAATAGTACATAAACAAACAATGAATAAATACTGAATAAATAAGTGAATAAATAAAAGAACAATGTATTTAACCTACACCCAAACAAAATATATAGCTCTAATGCATAAACCCTGGCAATGATATCATGGGACAGTTAAGAAGTTGTCTCCACGAAGAGATTTTTTTTTTGCATTTTTTCCCTGCATCCTTAATGTATTTTTGCATTCCCAGCCCACAGTACTCGAGTCCACAGTGACCAGCTCTGTGGTGCTGCATGTCGCATTAATATGATGATTGTTCCTGTAGCTCAGTTTATTCTGGAGAACCGGCCACAACCACACAAATCATGCCATACTCCTTCCCTCCTTGTGATTTGTCTCTTTCACCAGATGCAGTTGCTTTAGTTAAGCATACTACCAGCTCCACTTCTTTTTTTAAAACCCATTTTTAAGAGCAAACAGAGAGCAAACAGCAAGTCTTTTTGTTACTGGTAATGGCAGAAAGTGGCCACTTCCAACTAGCAAAAGGTAGATTTTTTAGAAGATGTATCTTTGCTACAACACCAGATTAATATTGAACTGTTCATTTAGCACAATCACTGAAAGATCCACATCAAAGGGATCCTTGTACATTCTTTAATCTATGATTATTCATCTTACAAAGAATAACAAGTTCTGGTGAGCTTCAACACTTTGGTAGGCAACTGTGAAATGTTAGCTGGCAAATACAACTGCATGCCATGGATACTTTATCCAAGCCCATACCACTCCACATCCAGCACCACTGCACTACACAGACCTCTGCAGCTTTAGCAGCTTATTATAAAAAAAAAAAAATGAAAAAAATAAATTAAAAAAAAAAAAAAAAACTACAGTTTTAGCCTTGCCTCAGACATTTTGGAGAGTCCGTTGCAGGTATATCAGCTCTGTTATATTGCGTAGATCATATGCTCAGCAGTGTCAGGAACTACTAATACTGTTAATGCAGGATAAAGCCCTTTTAAAATTCTTTTGTCGACCATTGCACGGATATCTCCAGCAAATCATTTTGAAGACGTCTCAGCAAAGGTTTGTGCAACTGTCATTCACAGTGAAGCAAAACTGAGCTCAAGAAGCAGCCTAAAGCTGAATCTAATGCTATGAATTAACAGTCAATTCCTCTTTAGTCACTCAGGGGTGGATTTCACAGTTGTAACCTGCCAATGTCTCTCTTTCACTTATCTCTCTCTCTCTCTCTCTCTCTCTCTCCTTTGCACAAACACAAACACACACATGCACACACACATACACACACATCCTTGTTTTCTTCCCCAAGTCTGATTATCATAGTTGATTGAGTTGGCTGGTCTTGTTCTTCTTCTTCCCCACCCACCCCCCGGGGTTAAACTCAGAGGAAGTAGTCAGGGGGTGGGGATGGTGGGTTGTTTGCGCGTGTTGGCGGGGCATCGCCAGTGCTGTGGTTTGTGCTGAGGAGCTTCTCGTAGCGAGCCTTGTAGGTGTCTCTCTCCCTTAGCACTCGAGTCAGCTCACACTGTAACTGCTCCAACTGAGGAAAAAAAAAGACCATCATTTATTTTGTGCTCGCTTAAAAGTCACAGTGTGAACTGAAAATAAACTGCAACGATGCCCACTTGTTCATGCAAATAGCATCAGGAATATGATCTTATTTTGATTTTATTTGTTTTCATAGTTTAGGATTGTCAGACTTCCAGGCTGTGTTAAATAGTGACTGTTCTCAGCTATTTTAAGGTCACAATCTCAGATTTAAGGCTGAATATCATATTTCAGATTGTGTTTGTATCTCAGATGAGGTTATAATGAGAATCATTGTAAGTGAGAGTCATCAACACAAGCATGTGTGTAGGTGTGTTTCTGTACCTGTTGTGTGAGCACATGTTTCTCAGATTCCAGAGCGTGGCGGTGCTGTAAGCGCTTGTAGCGGCAGGACTGGGCATAGCCACGGTTCTTCAGTGTGCGTCGTTTCTGCTTCAAACGCACCACTTCATCCTTACTCACTCCACGCAGGTGTCGGTTCAACTCGCGCACTGACAGGCTCACCAGCTGCTCATCAGAAAAGCGCTCATTCACCCCACACTGCTCACAGATGGAGAAAACACATAGAATATGCTGTTCCTCAATGTTATTTGGCAACCAGACACATGCAGCTGATGACTGCAGTGTATACAGTTAAGAAGTAATTCACACATGAAGGAGGGTTTGTTGAATATTTACTCTTATAAATGTGACCATGATACATCTGGTGGACATGTGATTTATCATACTGGGTGTTTATGAGCATGTCTATCTGTCAGGGGGCACATTTCAGCACCACATGTCCATAATCTGTCATGTAATCTGACTAAGTGTGGGTGACAGTTATCAGGATTACGCACAGCAATAATAGCAGATATTATCATAAGCTCATAGTGTGCTCCATATACCATAAACCGAGATACACACAGGCCTCCTGACTGACCAGAACACATGTTATAAAGTTTATTTACCTATCAAAAGAACATTCAGAACACAAGAGTGTGTTCAAAAATGGTTTTAATTAAAAGAATAAGATTTTTATTCTAAGCCCTTTCGGTCTTTTAAAGTGTTAATAATCATTTATCAGTTTTTTGGGTTTTTTTTTTTCAAAGATTGAAGACTTACAGATAGAAAACAATCACAAACATCCAGTTGAAGTACTGCCACTACACGACTAAAGTTGCAAAAAGACCATCAATATAACAGTATTTTAGCAGAATTCATTGAATGATCAATTAATTGAATTTATGATAGTATTATACATTTTCATTTGAAATGAGACCCATTAGCTCTAATGCCAGACATTGTTCTACTTTGTTTCTTACTATTGTTGTCACATAGAGGCCGATCCTTCTTGTGATACTTTGGATACACAGACATTAATAACCATGTTCTAATGTCCTGATCCTAATCCTTCACTGCACAATCCCTCCCTCCTTCCGCTCGGCTCCTAATGCTACAAGTGCTATTGTTTTCTCTTCACTACCTTCTTCACCTCTAATATCCATCCTTATATTGATTAAACACTTCCTTTATTAGCAATCATTACCAGCCTCTGTCAAGCAGTGATGCATTTCTGTACCTGATTGACTTGCGGATGGTGATGATGGTGATGCATGGGGTGGTGTGGGTGGTGCTGATGATGGTGATGCTGGTGGTGATGAAGGCGGCCCTGTGGGCTGAGGGGTTGTGGGTATGGAGCTGAGTTGGGGGCGGCATTGGGGAGTGAGGGGGGTGCTGATGAGAGGAAGACGAGCGGACGATGGCACATGTCTGCCCCTTTAGCACAGGAGATGTCACCTCCACTGTCACTGCTGGAGTCCCCAAGGTTACTACTTGAACTCTGAGAAAGACCTGGAAACTGAGAGAAGAGACACAGAAGGTGTTGAAGAGGAAATAAGATGAATAAAACTCTACCTCTAGTGCTCCTGACAAAGAAGAAAGACAGAAAAAACATTGTTTTACCTGTGAGCTGACAGCAGCAGCTGCTGAGTTTAGCAAAGCCTCCACAGCATCCTCACAACCCAGAAAGCCATTGACCGCCCCCCTCTCTCTGTCTCCTCGCTCTGGTACTCCTCCCAGGGCCCCCAGCAATGTGGCAGGCCCCGTCACTTCACCCCCAAACTGTTGCTGCAGTGCCGCAAGCCAGATCAGGTCCTCCAGCGAAGCCGGGGTGGGACCCTGAGGGCCGACGTGGGCCGGGCTGCTTTCCACGTTCCCCTGAGAGCCAGAGCTGACTCCAGAGGTGAAGCTGTTGGAGATGGAGAGTGGGAAGGAGATGGAGGAGGATGATGAGGACAGAGAGGAAGAGCCAGAGGGTGGCGGGTGGGCATCGCTGAGCGTTGGCGAGGGTGGCAGCGAATTGTAAGGGCTGGAGCTTAAACTGGAGTCTTGGGGAGGGTGGCTGGTGTATGGAGAGCTGGAGGGGTCATGGGGCAGACCAGATTTGGGATACGTACACTGAGGAGGGAGCGGAGGAGTGTCAGATTTCACCTCAAACTTGAGGAGATCAAAATCGTTCAGGTACTCCATGGCCAGAGGGCTGGGAGGGAGAGAAGGCATGGGGAGGGAAGGAGACGACATGATGTCTGCTGCTGCTCTGAGCTTCAACAGGGCTTTTCCGTGTGTCAGGATAGTTGGAAAGTCCACTCCTCTGCCTCAGTGCAGCTCATAGACAGCAGCAGTAGTGGTGTCAGGAAGCACACAGCAGGGTGAGTTTTCTTTCGGAGAACCTGCTTGACCCTGTGTCCTTGTCTCTGTCTCCCTCGTCCTAAAGGAAAGGTGGAAAAAGGGGGTTTGGAACGGAGACAACAGAATGGAATTTCTCTGGCAATTGTGGGCTTGTGTACATGTTTCAACCTCCTGAGACCCAGGAAATGTCAGCAAAGTACAAGCTTTTTTTGTTTTTTTATTAAATAAGTGCCTATATTGGAAACATTATGATGCAACAGTTTTTTCAGATGCAGTTTTTTAAATTTTTATGGAATGCCCTTTGTGGTGGACAGTTTTCTTTTCTTTTGTTTTTTTTTGTGCATAGCATTGTGAAACTCTTATCCACAAATGTAGACAGAAAACCCATAGCTGGGTCTTAGGAGGTTAAGGTAGTAATCAACAACACATCCCCCTATTACCACATGTAGAAACACATGCACAATCACATGTATGTGCATGTTTTCAATATGCAAAAACAAACAAGAACTTCCCAGCCAAATTACACTTTGAAATACCCTTCAAACCAATCCATATTTGCATTTTCTCTTAATTTTATGACAGAAGTGCAAATCATTCTCCTAACGTGGCATTTTTTCCACTCATGGTTAATCTTTCTATTAGATAACTCAAGTGTGAAAAACACACGAAATGCTTTAAGTCAAAAAAAAGTCACCACCTTCCACTTTCCATGTGCCATATTTGTCTTTATGTAGAAGTGACCCCTTGTTACTGCTTTAATGAAATTACACACGCAGTAGATACAACCTGGAATATTTCCAGAAAGATCTATCAACTGAACACAACCCAACTGGAGCAGAAGAATTCAGAGGGCTTAATCATTTTTGACAGAAAGATCCACAAGTCTAAGAGACTAAATCCAATTATCAGCAGGTTCAGGCTTTAATCCAGAGCCGAAGACTTTCTAAATAACTGAAATACATTTTTATACACACAGAACCTATGGAAAAAAATATGATTTCAGCTACAGATGATATTTATCTTAAATAGTATGTATCAAGAGGACACAAAAGGTGAATATAGTCTAGTCAAAAAGTTTGGTTTCATACATGATTATGTTACATGAGAAGAAAATAACTCACAGCTTTTAGTTAAATCATCATATTACACAACAAATCAAATCATTCAAAGCTACAGAAAAGACCAAGCATCTTTTTGGCACTGAAATGAAAATTTACAATAGTTTGAGCATGATACAGTGGTAACTACATCAAAGAAAGACATAGAAGAGCAAACCCATTTCCTCCAACAACTAATTACAGGCCTTCAAATATAATAGATATTATTATTAAAGTGAACATCTAATTAAAAATCCACCTTTGACTAGTGCCACTGGTGCACAGCTCATTAGTTTTACCCCCTGCAGTTTAAAATGAATTGTAAAAGAAAGCAAACAGTGATAGAGCTCCATGGAGGCCTCAATCTGGCAGTGGACCAGAGTCACGGCAAAAAAAAGCCAGCCCAAAAGAGCGACACACAGGCTCACAGAGACGGGGAAAGAGAGAGAAAAAAGTAGAATGAAAGCAGAGAGAGTTAAAGGCCTCGACACAAGAGAGAGAGACACACACACATACACATACACACACACACACACACACACACTGGTCAGAGGGAGAAACAGTCAACCATGAACAAGAAGGATGAATGAAATGATCTTACCGTCGGTCATAGAGATGAAGGATGGATTCGGGTTCTTTTCAACATCTCCCCCACACACGCACACACAAAAATAATGGACTGACTAGGTTGACTGACACGTTTGGAAAGAGACACAGAGGAAACAGAGAGTGTGTCTGTGTGTGCGCATGTGAGTGTGTATAGCACTCTGTCACTGAGTGCCACTGCCCCCTTTCTTTCTTTCCCCTCTGCTGCAAATCCCTGTTTGCAACAATCCCCTCCTCTCTCTCCCCCCATATCCCTCTCTCATGGTCCACAGGCATGTTCCCATTCTCTAACAATGTCTCTCTCTCCCTCTATTCTCTCTCCCTGTCTGTCTGTCATTGCATGTGTTTATCTATTCTCGTTTTATTTCTTCATTTTCCTCTTGTCTTGTGTCTCTGTCTCTCTTTTTCACACTCACTCATCCATGATTCTTTCATTTTCTTGGACATTACATAGACTTACATTCATTTCCCGGAGGCTCAATATTTAATTAATTGCATTATTGGGTGTAGTATTTCAGTTTCACAGTCATCAGACCTCTTCACCCTGAGAGGGCTCCTCATGTCTCCCACCTTTGATAAATGACACAATATTTCACACATGCACTGTCACACATGTCACAAACTTTGCCTGTTTCTGTAATTTCTTACACATGCAGTTTTTCCAAAGCACAGAAACAAGTCATCATGTTTGCTCAGATCCAGTTTGTCATTACAATCCAAGCTTATTGACTTATTACTGAGTTAAACAAAGTCTTGATAGTTGTGTGTAGACTCTGCACTGCCTCACAGTGGACACTCACAGCTACTGAACTGAGGACGAGGACGATAAAGAGCAGTCTCATAACAGCAACTGCATTAGATGAAGCATCATAAGTGGCTGGAACTTGTCTTTTTAGGCAGGCGTTTAGCCCCAGTTGATGTTTTATGGGCTTGTGTTATTGTATTATTATTGGTTTCTCTGTTGTACTATTTTGTTTTTATCCTGGTATATGTATGACATTTTATTTATTTTATTTTAAGCTTTTATTAACATTTTTACTCTAAACTGTAAAGCACTTTGTGATTTTATCTTTGAAAAGTGCTATATAAATAAAATTTACTTACTTACTTGTGAAATTTTGACTATTCGATATTTAATCAACCTCTAAATTTTCAGTTTTTATCTGTTTAATGCAGCAAATTATTCCGTTTTCTTATATTTTAATCTATATTTACTATGCTCACAGATATACCAACATGGAAAGGACAAAGGGTGAATGTAAAATAGATAAAGAGCTGGAGTAGTATTACAATAAAATATATACCAAAAAATCTTCTATTGAAAGGCAGTTTCAGAGGGGAAAATATTTTTCTATGCTCACCCAAAATGAATGAAATACAAATGAAAATTCAAATGAGTGTCAATAAAAGAGAACAATTTTTCTTTGATTTCCTTAATCAAAAAGTCTTTTTACACCATACAACCAGCCACATATTACCACTTATAATAGCATGACAGACTTTCCAAAAATATAAGCAGAAACAGGTTTGATTTCTGACAATAATTATATTTTAAGAAACATTTTTTGATCATTTGTAATGCACAAAATAAATCCTTGTAAAATGTAATTTTTGTATATCAACATACAATGCAATTATAATTTGTAAAGATATGATTGATTATAACTATCTACCTACTAACTAACTACCTGTAACACATTACCCTGAAACCATCATAAAACTGAGTAAGTAAAAGTCCTATCATAAACTGGATACTGCACTCCCATCACAGAATCGGAATCAGAATCAGAATCTTTTATTAATCCCAGAGGGACATTTTTGTGTGTTACAGAGTAGATGTTTGTATTTTTAACACCACCTCAGCTCTAGGACCCAGACTGGTGTTTTACTGGTCTTCCTGGGCTCTAGCCATGACTCAGTTCTGTTACTCTGTTCCTCCTTTTCTAAGCCTTTTCAGCAGCTAAATTCTGCACCATTTGGGCTTTTGCAAAACTGTCTTAAACTTCTCAGTGATTCCTCAAAGATGGTTTGTTTTCGTTCTAACAAATTAGCGCCCCGTGTCCCCATGGTGCCTTGTCTCTGTCAGTTAGGCTCAAATTCTTTGAATTAATTGTGTTTTTTTCTGACCTATTTAAGTCCACCAAGCAGAGAAATGCATAACAAGCATTTCTCAATGCTCCTTAAAAGCTAAACTTGTTAATCCGCGGTCTCTCTGTGTCTTAATAGTGTCTCGTTGAGGAATCAGTGAGTTAATAGTGCCTTCACAAATCTGATTTGGACAGTAAACAAAACCTTTAGGACAACCAGATACGCTGACTCATGGAAATAGTCTCAAAATAAGTAAATAAACAGGATTTTAGGATTTTTCTTCATTTGAAAACATTTTCATGACTCACTCTATTAAGTCACATATATATCTTTGATGAGCAACCAACACATGTATACATATACACACATGCTGCATTTTTTTTTTTTTTTTTTAACATTTGTTTTAATCTATTTTACTCTCTTCTTTCAGTTTGTCCTCCTCTCTTTCTCTGTTTTAACCTCTCTATCTCTCCATCATTTGTGCGTCCGGGGAAAGCTTAGCAGCTAAACCAACAGGGCCTCCCATGAGGGTGATGGACAAAGAGAGAGAGAGACACAGAGGAACTTACCTCATACTTCATGGCAACAGCCTCAGACTGTTCACTGTTCTTTTGCAGACTTATTTCCAGAGGTGTGTTTAAGTAATTAGGCCTTTACAGGATCCAACACTGTGATTATCATAATGAGAAGCAGTTTATTAGGAGGAGGAGGAGGAGGAGGAGGAGTGGTGGTGGTAGTGGTCCAATTCTGATACCATGTTGTATATGTCTTGGTTAGTTATGTAGGCCAGGTCACCCTTTGGAAACAGATCCTGATTTCAATGGGTTTTATCTGGTTAAATAAAGGTAAAATAAAAATAAAAAATGCAAAAATCCACATGCTCATTTTCAGTCAAAGCAACCATATACTGTAAAGCACACCTCGACTGAGGCTCTGTCTTTTTTTAGGAAAAGTGAAAAAAAATTCCTGGATCTGCTCCAACACATACTGGTCTCCTCCACAGTCCTCCTCAGGCCACAACCTATCCTTCCTCCAAATTGTGGGCGAAAACATAACCCCCTTGGAGAAGGTTAATATGTTTTATGGATTTGCTTGACCCTTGCCCATAATCTAGAGCATCTTCAATCAGTGCTGTCCAAAGTACCCCAAAACCCCTAGCTAGGAAGCTGACCTCTCCATCACCCTGTTAACCCAGTCGCATATCCTTCAACTTTTATCCTCTGAGAGGCTCTAAGGGTCAAGCGGGGTTATCGTTGAGGAGCAGCTGAAGTGGAAAAAAATTAAACATGAATGCTGACTTATGAACAAAAAAAAAGAGTTCAAGATTATGGATGAAACCAGAGGAAGAAATGATTACTTAGAGAACTTTAGTGGAGAGGGCAGGGGCTGTAGAAGAGTGACGGAGTTGAGAACAGGCCTGGTTCATCTGGACAGATGGTGTGAGGTGAGGCCTGAAGGGTCGCTCTAACTCAGCCTTATCCCACAGATACATGTCCTAATCTTGACTAACTCTGCTACAAGCTGCAGGCTTACACGTCTCACCTCACAAGGAGCCCCCTCCCCCGCCCTCCCTCACACTGAGGATCTGTCTCCATCACTCTCTACATACTCAAATGCACACACCAAAGCTACTGCATAACTAAATAGATCAGGTCCAAGCCCATTATGTCTAGTACTCATATCAGTTATATTTAATTTTATCCATCTGTGTAATTGTCAGTAACACTTTTATAAATAATACTACAAATCAGATACTTTTCTTAAAAAAAAAAAAGAGATGACCGTAAATGACCAGCTCTATTCGTGTATAAAGGCTCTAGGCTGTTTGTCGGCAGGTTTAATGACTAATGAAAAGATCAACCTGATGAGAATTGTCTCTTGCAAATGCACCCATCCTTTGGGAGGAGTGAAAGGTTTGATGAGGATGAAAATGATATGACTCAAATGATAATGTGGCTAATTATAATCATATTGCTGGAGGTAGGAAGAGGAAAAGGATAAGTGCCTGAATTCCATCCTCACATTTCAGAAATAAGTACAATTTGTAACAGACTCCTTTAACGTTTGACCTCTGGGCACCAAAATGTAATGAGCTCATCCTTGAGTCCAACTAAACATTTGTGTCAAATATAAAAGAAAAAAAAAAAACACCCTCCCTCAAGGTATTCCTGGCATATTATGTTCACGAGAGTGATACTGACCTTTGACCTTTCGGATAAAATGTTGTAACATTATTATATTCCCCTATCACAGGTCTTCATGATTCAAGTAAAGAGTCTTGTGTTATGGCCAAAGTAAGTGTTCGTCAAAGTAACCTTGACCTTTGACATTTAATTAAAGGTAAAAAATCTGATCAGTTCACCCTTTAGTCCCAATATTATCATTATTATTATTATTATTATTATTATTATTATTATTATTATTATTATTTATACGTAATATGAAAAGATTCTGTCAATGTGTTTTTGAGACATCACCTTTTAAAGTGTAACAGTAACTGACTAATGGAGAAATGGACAAATATTTGAAAATTATGAAGTTACGAACCTAAAATTATGAAGGAAGTCATGATGCTTAATCAATAATTTATGGAAAGAAAAATGTATACTGTTAAATTAATCTATGATGAGATGAATTTACAATTTTTGTTTTGTGTCCATATAAATTCAAATACAGGCAATAACTGAAACAGATCAGAGAAGAGCTACTAAACAGATTCTGAATCTGGAAGAGAGTCATGTGCCAACATTAAGGACATTACAACTATTTATTTAAGGGTTTAATATCCACATCTTTCTAATATTATTGCCTGGGTCATTTTTTAAAGTGCTGCTGACATCAGCAGCACATCAGATGACCCTTCTGAGGAAGACTGGAGTCACAGCTGAAACTATTTAAGCAGGTAACATCTAAAAACTATACCTTGTCTCAACAAAAGAAAAGAAAAGTATAATTACATTAACAGAAGACAAAATGAACATCATTAGCCTTATGACTAAAATTGTACTGTTTGATGATCTAGGCAAAAAAGACCTTTTTTGTACAAAAATTCCTCTTTTTTTTATTTTAGAAACCAAACTCACATGCATATGCTCATGGACTTGAAGATCTTTGTGCTGGAAGCTTTGTGCTTGTTAGCGTCAGCTAATCCCACCTGTCAGATAATGTCTGTTTTGGTTGCTAACATCCATAATAACAGCACTAATTTATTTGTAAAGGAGTAAACATTGTATATAGTTTTTCACCTGTTTTCAGTGAACTACTTCTGCACCATTACAGCAGCTAAAGCATGCCCCACTATCTACCATTAGATTAAATATGCAGTAAGGTAACGTTAAAAAACAACCAGCACAAAACAGATCCCAATACAAATGTCATGCAACACATGAATATTATATATTGACTGAGATTTATGAGCTTGTTCACAGAATGTATAGAGGGCATTGATTTGGAATTATGTATTTTCTGCAGAGAGAAAAGATTCTTTGTACTTAATGCTCTAAAATAACTGACAGTATTACATGCTAAATTCTGGCCAGCAATATATATTTTCTAAACAATTAAGTTAGTTTGTGAATATTTGAGAATTTATAAAAGCAAGTACATTGCACTATTGTTTTGTGAAATTGACTCATGTGCAGAGGACTTGTATCCTATAAAACCAGGAAAAAAGGCTTTCACAGTCACCAGATCACAAATCAACACATACCTGTAGGAGATGGACCCAGAAACTTGTAGAGTCAGGAACAAGTTGGACCAATACCCATACAGTTTATGTTGTTATTTATTTATTTATTTATTTTAGAAATTGGTCACCTGTCCGTTCTCTGAAGATGGACATAGTGAGTAATTTAAGTGAAACAACCCTTAAAAATGTTACTTGCTAAATATAATGTTCAACACATACAAATGCTACAAACATGAATCATATGAAAAAATAATAATGTAATATATATGATAATGTGAAGTGCTCAAATGCACTTTCTGCATAGAGAATCCTTCTAATTTAACACTTTGTGATTCTCATCTTTTAACTTGTCCTCTGTCCACAATGCGCTACATTATATTCATGAAATTCAGATTCTGTGTAAATGTGTTATCCCATTATATGAAGCATCACTCTGCTATCAGCGGGAAGCTTCATGACTGTATTTTTTTTTTCCATTTGACTAAATTCAAATATCATTTAATCTGAAAACACAGCACTGTGATATGTTCACGCTGAATAAACACGTTCACATGCATACTCATACTTTTATTCCTTCAGTAAAAACCACATCATAAAATACTGTTCAGTCATAGAACATTGTTTGTTTGACTGCTTCTAATCTCAGTGTTTTTCTCACCAACATCTAATCCATCACTTTAACTGTTAAGCTTTAAGTTGCCTCTTTAAGATTGACTTGTGTAGCTTCAAGATTACACATTTCATACCTCTTAAGCTATTTACGGTCTTTTATTGATTTTTATTCCAGACCAGTTTGCTTGTGACTGTGTCTATAGACACACACGCTTGTTTGTGTTTTGGTGTGTGTGTATTTGCATGCTTGTGTGTGTGTGTGTGTGTGTGTGTTTACTCATGCTGGCAACACGTGGGGTCTCATTGTGAGTGGACTTATCAGGCTAGTCATGGGATTAGTGCTGATTCTCCCCCTAAAACTAGTGTCAGATTAACAGATACCCATGCCTTCATAAACCGTCTGTAATGTAGATATAAGCTGTGAGTAACCCCACCATTACCTCACTCACAGACCCCTCCTCAGCTGCCAATCACAGCCTCAAATCAATCCACAGACTCATGATCATGATATTATAATTTATCTTTGTTTAGTAGCAGATAGAGCTAGGTCATTGTCATCTGCTGCTTAAGGTGAAGAAAAATAGGTGTTAAATTGTAACCACCAAATGAGATGTACTGCTAAAATATTAGATATAACATATCATTGTGTTGATGCACATATTGGTTGACTATGCGTCACATTTTTGCTAGTATATGATTAGAATATTTAGTTGCAGCATGTTTAGTAATAGTAATTCATGAGTAAACTCTTCATTCATCATAAATGACAAATTGTTGCAACCGTCACCATCACCTGTGGCCATTATCGTGTATAATTCATGTCCAGCGACATTCATTTTGAGCCTGCTTCTGGAGGCTGTAAAATCAAGACAGATGAGTGTCCTGCAGCGCAACCTCTCTTCAGCACGGGTTTGATTTCAACGGCCATATGAAGTATTAGACGACTTTAATCTGAATCGACTGAAGAACAGAGATGGAAATCAGGGGGTGGCAGACGAGGAGACAAACTGTAGACAGAGTCGGAGGTTAGGGAGGATGAGGAGGAAGAGCGGGATGAAGGGATTAAGGTGGTTGATACTTTGGCTCCTCTCCCAGACTGAGAGATGACACTAAATCTGTTAATTCATTCCAACCCCTCCTGCCATCCATCCCATACGTGCAGTCCCTCTGACTCCTCTTCCCTTTATCATCCCTCAACAGGATAATGATATTTTACTATCAATACTGTAAGGAACATTAAATATCTGTATGTCAAACTAAACCTTCAGATTTTACAGAGCTCTGTGCACAAGTTTAGATTTAACCTGTTTTTTGTTGTGCTATAATTTCCAGGCATCCTGTAAAAGTATTACATGTAAATTATCAATCATATGGTATTTCTAAAATGTTTATCAAATGCATTTAGTGCAGTATATATATATATATATATATATATATATATATATATATATATATATATATATATATATATATATATATATATATACATATGTATATATATATATATACACACAGCCCAAATCGAGATCAGTATCAGTATGTGGATTTTTCAGGTTTAATCTACACAGTAAATTTGCCAGTGTAAAAAATGCGGTGTCAAAGTATTTTAATCCTTTCGGAGTTATTCCAACAATGGACAGAGCAAAATTTAACAAGATAGTTTCCAGTGTCAGTGAAAATAATTGGAGTTTACAGAGGTTTTACACTGTCAGTGTCATATATTCAGTGTTAAAGTAAATTGACTCTCTCAAAGTTAATTCAACACCGATAAGAGCAAGATATCTTTCAGTGTTAAAAAATAATGACTCTGAAAAGCCCCGCCCACCTACCTTCGTGCTCAAACTGAGTGAGAAGTTGGACTCTGGCATCGCCATCTTCCTCGCATCGAAAAATTGTGTTTGTAAGTTTGTGTAAATAAACTATTGTTTTTGTTATTTCATCCAAGCAGATTCTGTGTGCAAGAATATAGTTACGTCGTCTTCGTCATTGTTGGGTACGTGTTTTCAAATACCGAATTTCAAATGGAAAACGTGATATTGGGTCAGCGGCTTTCATTTTACATGTCATTTTATGTTTACTTTTAATTGCAATATTTCATTTTTACTTAGAATAAATTGGGTACAGAAATAATTGTATCTTTTTTTCACCCCTGCAGACCCTGGGACTATAGTACATCACATGTAACACCGGTAGGAGGCAGTTAGAAATCAACACTCTTTGGAGTAATTTATTTATCAACATGTAGTGTTAAGTAGGTTTAACACTGGAAAAGTTATTTCGTAACACTTAACTCTTCAGTGTTGAATGTGAATAACACTATGGGTGTTACTTCTCACATAGTGTAAAACTTGATTGACACTATTTAGTGTAGTGTAGTGTAAAATATTAACTCTTACTAGAGTAAAGTTGTCTCTGGAAATGTAACTCTATGTTCAGTGTAAATTTTACACTTTGTAGATAGGGACCATATGTTCACTGAGGTAGTGTTAAAATTAACTCTTTAAGTGTTATATAAACACTGGCAATTTTACCGTGTATTAAAATTCTAGGGAAGTTCAGTTAAATTTGCTTTAAAACAATACATACTAATATTTTTTCATGTCATCTTTCCAGTGTATTAAATGTCACTTTGTTGCCTCAATTTATTTTATCTGTCATTGTTCACAAGATCTACATAAAGTACATACACCTCATAGTAAATAGAATTTATGTACTAGACACTTTTTATAGAAATAATGTCATTAGTTGGAAATAAAAAATAACTGCAATCAATAACTTTAAAAGAAGTAAATACATTTCTTAAATCTTTATTAAAGTCTACTCAGTATCATATAGTTTGGTTTTCATAGGGAAATTGGTGACATGTTTAATCAGCTTTCTTAAAATTTACTTTTTGGCAGTTTTTTTCTTTATAAATGTTGAAATTATTGACTGGGTATGAATTCTTTGTCTGATTTTTGCAGCACAGTAGATGTAATTAGGTGAAATGCTGAAATAGTTCTAAGTCTTTACGGGTTAAAGTCACCATAAGCCATATGGTTTCTTACCAAAAATCAGCCTTTAAACTTAAACTGAAGATTATTGATATTGAGTGATGTAAACATTTTTATCACAGATTTTTTCTTTCTATGTTTTTCTCTTATTTGCTACTCATTTACAAGTTATAATAAAGCAATTCAACAAGAGTGATTGGTGATTTGTAACAAATTCCGTGTCTGAAAAGCCTTAAATCAGAATAAATTATGTTCTATTAAACAGAAAAATAAGACATAGGAGAGTGAAAACTTTAAAAATACTGATTAGAAATACAAATATCCAGAGAAGTTATTATAGTATGTTAAGATAAGGTAAGATAAGACTGAAGTGATTACACAGTGGCATTTATGAAGAATATACATTTATGGACATGAAATATGAAGAATATACAAACAAAAATATAAAATAGTCATAAACATACATACAAATCTCTACAAACATTATATACAAAATACAATGTATACAAAATACATAGACACGTTCCTCTTTTTATTCCTGTTTATACACATCAGTATTCACCTTTTGGCAGGGTATGATGATAACACACTGATTTACACTTTATCTATCAAGAATAAATCAGTTTGTCAATAAATGAATAATACCATGTAAAAAAATATTTTATTCCAACTTTATGGGCAACAGTGTAGTATAAAAAATGTAAATATACAGAGATTTACAGACCATTTGAGGAGAATGTACAGTGAAAACAAATGCTCAAGGGTCAAAACACAGTAATGTCCCATCAGAGAGTGAACTTTAATTAACTGCCATTCCAACATTTATTTCAACATAAAGCAGCTCATTGTTTTGGATAATCCTTTATGGTCCAACTAAAGCAAAAATGAATTTAAAAGTAAAAATGTGGGTCATTTAGCAACAATAATCTGTCAAATTGTATCTAAAATCTCCCGTCAGAGAGATTTCGATTAACTTGTTTTGACCCTAAATGACTCTGATTACACATGAAATAGTGGAACTGATTGTGAACTTACTTAAAAGTCTGCATCTGTAAATAAAAGCTCCAGAAGCTTGTACTGTCATGATCTAATGTCCCCATCCTGATGAGTTGGAACAGTTACAGCGCAGGTCTGTGTTGGAGGTGATTAACCCACACACACCTGCGTCTAACAAACAGACTGCACGGCCATAAGGTGACTCCAAAGACAGCGGCCCCTGTCACCCATCTGGGGAGGTGGTTCCCATGACGACCACACTGAACAGCTCACTTATGACCTTTTGTAGACATGGTTGTAATTACATTAAATTACACTGCATCTTATCATTGTCTGCTTTCATGAGTCATTTCCCATGTAGCTGCTGCAGCACAAATACCATCTAGCAGGCCCACTGAGAGGAACCATATGCAAATAGGTTTTACAGCTTGTTCATGCTCCCGCAGCATGGAGTGATGTTAAGCAACATCATTTAGGAAAACAGTTAACAGGTTTTTTGTTGGAGGGTTTCAGTTCCTAAAAGTAGTTTCTTAAAAAAAAAAAAAAAAAAAAAAACTTTGGCACTGTTAAAACATGAACCCAACCTCACAAATCATTAAGGCCTTTTCAGATCTTTCTTCATCCCAAAAATAAGAAGAAGGAAAGAATTTAGGTGGTGTTTTTATGTGCACACTGCCTGCATCCTTTTCTTTTCACGCATCTTTCTCCTCTACCCACACATGTTCTCTCTCTGGCTCCTCTCTTCCCTCGGCCTTTTATGCGATCATGTTGCTTGGTAACAGCAGAAGAATGATGAGTAGAGTAGGATGTGTTCGGGTGCCTCCTATGTGATGTGATGCGTCTTCACATCAGCTGTAAAGAATATGGTACGGCATGTCCGAAATAACAGGATGAAAGTCATAGCAAGACATATGAAAAGGTTTTAAAGTGTGTGTTTTCATGTGCGTGCGAGTGAAAATTCTCCTTTGGGTACCGCTGGAGCTCTGGGTATAAAGTGTTTGGGGACAGGACAGAATGTGTGTGCTTTCTTTAGGGCCACATTAATTTAAACAGCTACAAGCTCATACAGCCTCATTTTGAAAGAGCTAAAAAAAAAAAAAAAAAAAAAAAAATCAGGCCAGGAAATGTGTTACCTTCTTTGGAAACTGTTGTTCAAAGTGTGCCACAGAATGCCTATACATCACATGAAAAGGCTTAATTTACATCAGCTTGGCTTATTTTTGGTAAAATGTATACATTTGAACAGTTTCGAAGCTACAATTTCTATCATTTCTCGGTAAAAGTATGCACATTAATAATGGGTAATTTTATTTCATGTGTGGACTGTGGACTGGAGAATGTGTGGGAGTAAAAGTTCAAGCTGGCACTAGGTTATATTTCACTATACCACTCTGAAGTTATTGTAGCAGAGACAGCTGATACAGTGACTCTAATCTCTGCATAAATCTCAATTTCAGATGTTGAATTGCTTTAGGAGAGACTTGCTCGTTGCTCACAGTGACAGAATGACTGGACTGTCTGTTTCAGAGTAAATTGAGGATATTAAATCATCTTTTATCTGCAAAACTGCAGAGATTAATTAAGAGGAATATGGAGCCTGAGTTATCAAATTGATTGGTTAAAGATATAAATAGTTTTTCTTCTGTCTCAGAGAAGAAAAGGTTTAACAGAAATGTATTCATAAACGGCTCAGAATAAACAATAACCTATATGTGAAATGTTTAGTGAGCGCAGCAATTAGTCTCAGTCATGTGAAAAAGGGCCGAGGTGTTTTCTCTGGCAGCTCTTTTCTCATTATAAATCACTGACTTAGAAGAAAAGCTGCCTCTTTATCTCCATATCAGCAAAGAAAATTTCCTCACTTGATGGCAGTCTCCTAACACGTATCTGACTCATTACAGCATCTTTGGAAAAAAGGTCATGGCACGGTTGCTAGTGACAACCTGTGAGACTGCTGCTCCACACGGATTGTGTGTGTGTGTGTGTGTGTGTTCAGTCTAAAGCCCAGTGACTCCTCATTTGTAGGGATCAGTCGCCCCCTGCTGTTTCATATTCTTTGGCTTCTGAATATATGAGGTTGCCATGACAACCAGTGGGTCAGGCAGTAAATTTAGCATCCACCTGTAATCATGAAAAATCAAAGCAGTCGTTTGGATGCTTGTTACTGCTAATCCATCTTCGTGTAGTTATTATACAGTCATATTTATTTAGATTTCAGGCTGATGATGAAGTCATTAGAAATAATTGCATTAATTATGAATAATTAAATGCACAATGGTTACAAATGTTTTATCTCATGACACAAGGCATTGTTAATGTGATGTGATTTAGCTCACCCACGTTATATTTTCCAAAACAGAAAACAACAATAATGCACTCACTCCAAAATTCAAAGGTTGCTTTCCATTAGGGTTTTATTCATACAGAGAGGGTGCTCATACATAATATTTATTTTTTTCTAGAAAATATATTACCTTTCAGTTCCTGAAAGCAAAACTAGATATAAATAATCAAATTTCATTTGATAAGAAGCAACTCATTTTCAAGTGTCAATCAAGGCAATCAACTATATCAGCAGTCAAAAATGCATTGCAGGATTCGAAATCACATTCTAATAAATACTGTTTTTTTTCTTCTGTCTAGCAAAGCCACAAGGCCCCAGCACTTGGCTGCGTCCAACAACACAAAAGACAATGATCATTTGGGTTTTCTAAAGTAGCAAATACTGTTCAAATACTGTAGCCACAAAAGAGTTCAGCCGGATTTCACGTAAGAGAAAAAGCATAGACAGAAAACACAGTCGGGGTGAACGGAGGGAAGTGAGCAACACATTAAAGGAGGTGACTCAACAAAAGCGAGTGACTGATGCTTCAGGTTGTGTGTCATGTTGCACTGTTAGACTCCATCTCTTCTGGCTTCCTCATCCGTTTTCTTTGTTTTCACCTGAAATGCTCACGGCTGCCATGGCAACACATCAGCCGGACAGCGGCAGGTGAATATCTGCGGCATCACAACAGTTCGCTGTGACCAGGTGCTGAATTGATACTGTCTGTAAAGCAGAGCAAAACAGGACACATTGAGCGAAATTTTTTTTTTAAGAAGTTTATACTTTCATTTTTGAGGTGCAGCTATTGATTAGTTGTCAACTGGTTTCTTTACTCCTCTATGACAGGAAACTCAATATCTTTAAGTTGTGAACCAAACTAAATGTGAAGATGTCACATTAAGCTGAGGGAATCATTGATCGCTGTTTTTCACAGTTTTCTGACATTTCAAAGGTCAAAAAGCTAATTGATTAATTGAAAAAATAATCAACAGATAATGCAGTCCTACTTTGACATAATCAGCTCTGGGCAACAAGTATTAACTGTCCAATGTGAAAAAGTGTAACATACAGAATCACGCATCCATGTACAGTATTGGACACTAGTAACACCGTGCATCACAACTTGACTGACAGTACATAAACACACACACACACACACACACACACACACACACACACACACACACACACACACACACACACACACATAAATAAATAAAACAGAGACTTGTACCAGACAGATCCAGTGATTTATTTCTGTTTTGGGGTAGTCTAGGTTTTTTCACAGGGGGTTTTCGATTTGGGGGCTTCTCAACGTTATTAGGGCTTTCCCTGTCAGTGCCTGAGTTCAGTGATGACAGGAAACACAAATCAACAGTTAAACACAATACACACATGTCAACAAAACACAAATTACCACTACAAATATATACTGCAACAATATAAGTGGACTGATACTAGTACACGTGGTGATGCAGTGAAGTGATACCTGTGTCACAGGACATTGCCTTTCTGCTCCTCTGTGGTTTCACCGGTGCCTGAGGTCTCAGTCCCTCCTCACCTGAACAACATTAAACATTGAAGGGCTGAAAAGCTATTTTTATGTGTAATTAGTAACTGAGCTTTTGGCCACAGTTTGTCTAAAATGGGAGAATTCCTCACCTTTGATATTCTATTGACATTCTATTCAGCATGCAGTCTCTCACAAGTAAACCCCAGTCAAAAAAGGTATACATGTGTCTACTTCAAACAGGGCAAGTACCTAAAATAAATGATTTAAATTCTTTGTGAACTGAATGTAAACATTTTCCAAGATGGTACCTTGGCTTGCAGCTCTGTCTGGTAATCCATGCACAGGTTTGTGAACAGGAGGTGGCACTGGAGGAGGAGGTAAGTTCCTCTCATTGACTGATTCTTTAGGGAAAGTCACATACGCAGATGTCTTTGGCTGTTTGTCCCATCCCAACAAAGAAATTACAAGAAAGGAGACAGGACAAGTAATTACAGTCAAATGTGTTGTAGATTTACAGGATTTACCACTGAAACTGCACATACTGTAGGGTATTAAGGTTATCCCGTCACACAATACAAAGGAAAGACTCACACTCATAGACGGGACAAACCTTCTCTGGAATTGGAGGAGGTTGACTCTCTGAATCCTTTCTTCTCTCTCTCTCTTTCTTTTCAATCTTTCCAAGATCCTTCTCTGTTTCTCCATCTTCTTCTGCACCTGCAGATTAAATAGTGTGTTGTCACCTGATCTGTGGGTTGTTTTGCATTGAGGCAAAGACTGAATTTGACACTTTAATAACTCGAAGCTGAACTCTTCTTTACACCATGGTGGTGCAGTACCTGGTGTAGTGTCTGAGCTCTCCAGGCGGTGTCTTGGCTTCAGTTTGGAAAGGTTAGGTTTACTGCTCTGGGGTGGGGGATCAGGTTTAGCAGCTGAGGGAGCAGCTCGGCTGGCAGAAACCCCGCCTCCTGCACCGCTCCGCCATCCCTCAGTAAAACCTCCAGCAGCGCTGGGGCACATGGGTTTTTCTCCCTGCGTGTCTTGCTGACTCTGATGCCGGTCCGTAGTGGCAGTCTCTGTAATTTTCGGGGGATCTGATTCCTGTTTTGGCGAAGGTGTCCGGTCTGATGGATATGGAGGCAGTGGTCTTTGAGCCAAATGAAGTGCTTGAACTTGTCTGTCTGGCTTTCTACCTGGATGTCTACTTTCCGTCCACGGATGGTCCACCTGGATGTCCGATGGTCTGTTCTCTGACCATGACCGATCTATCTGCCTGCCGCCAATCCCATACTGTCTTTCCATCTTTCTGTCAATCTGCCGTTGGGTATGTCTGTCAACAGTCCACTGTCGGTCCATGTGTCTGTCTGGATGTCTCTCTGTCCGGTATCGATCCGTTTGTCTGTCTGTTGTTTTTGGCTCTCCAAAACTTTCTTGTATCCTGTCATCAAACCACTGTCTGTCTACATGTTTGTCACTGTGTTGGTCACTCTGCCTCCCTTCCATCCATTGCTTTTCTGCTTGTAGCACCTCTGTTGTCCTCTGTTTGTCATCTGCCCAGTACTCTACCGGCTGGTCAAACACAGCATCCACTTCAGGTTTCTGCCAAAACAACAAAAACAAACATAAGTTTGACACTAATTTTCAGGGTAGTTCACACTCACAGTGGATTACAATAACTTTACCTCTCTGGGGGAATAAAAGGGGTGTTTGCTTCCTCCTGCTCCTGGATGAGGAAGGCCCGGCACTGGTGGCGGACTCAAAACAAGAGTACCTTTACCATCCGCCGCATCACCTGGAGACCCAGCTCTGACAGCAGTCCTGGGCGGCTGAAGGAGCGTGTATACATTCTCTGTTGCGGTTCTAAAGTTTTAACACAAAACACAGAGTCTTCAGCTTTTTAAACTGTCACAAGTTTTGACAAACTGTAATTATGCAGTATCACTTTTCTGGCAAAAATCAGGTGTGTCCCCATCCTAATCTGTATTTGACATGTAACGTGTTCATTTGTAATCACTTGGCTGAAGAATGGATGCAGATTCTAAGCCACCGGCTGTCATCTACATCTGTGTACACACGCTGTTAAAAGCCTGCCTGCGCTTTGGCAGCTATCAGCCATTTCTCATATCAACAAGGAAATGAGTAAGATTTAGACTGATGTTTGCTGAAGTTTTTCTGCGGTTCAGTGCTGCTGATTGTTGCTATAAGAAATGAGAAAAGACAACAAGCAAAAAAAATACAGAAAATATAGAACAGAATATGGAAGCAAAACGAAAAAATACTTTCTGAGGTGTTTTGTTCACTGATGCATCACAAAGATACTGTTGTGTTTTCAAGGCCATAACTTGAACAACCATGAAAACTCCATAGAACATGGATGGTATGTTTGCGGAAACACAAACCCTGTGGGTGCCGTGGCAACCGTGTGACACCCGTCTCCATAAACCTCTGCTTCAGAATCCGGCCCTTGACTGGACACATTTTGGGTACGATTTTTGCGGAACCCAAAGATAGCCAGCATGTTTCGCCTCTTCTTCCTCCTCAGTGAGTGAGCTTTGTGCAGAGAGGAGAGCTGACTAAAAAGAGGTGAGAGAAGTTCAATATCACACATACAGTGTAGCCATTTGTGCAAAGACAGGTCATTTATTTCATCACATCTATTCACTCAGTACTCACTGTGGTTCACACTGTTGCTAGGCTACACTTGCTGGTACACAATAATTTGTCTTAAGTACACTTTCTGTATTATAAATGTGATCATAATTGAGTGTGTGTGTGTGTGTGTGTGTGTGTGTGGGGGGGGGGGATCTTTCTGGTATGCTGCAACAGCTGATGGCATCTTTTCCACATTCAGCTAAAGCAAAATAAAAACTGCTTCTCTACGTTAATCACTGAGCTGTTCATTATTCATCATTGCACATTTTACCTCATTATTCTAAATTATGTACATACTGTGCAGTACTGATGGATGTGAAGCCAAAACCTTTATTTCCAGAGCAGAATGGTCACACTAAATAAACCCTACAGCAGAAGCCACATCCAATTAAGAAAACCAACATCCTCTTTTCACCTGACACATCTAAACAACAAAAAAGAAAGAAAAAGAAAAGAAAAATCCCTCTCCTTGTGAAACACCAGATCTCAGGCTTCTTTGATCACCAGCTGACCTATCCTGTCTTCTCAACTAAACCCAAAATGCTCCCAACAACCAGTAACAGTCATCATCAAAGCGTGACGAAGGTTATGTTTTAATTGAGCACAGATGATGGACGGCAGAACTTAAACCTAAACTCGCCTCTGGATGTACAAGCAGCAGCCAGCAGGACGTGCTAAACAAGCTGAACCTTGACGTGGAGTTACTTCAAAGACAGGAAACGCAGTCAACAGCAAAACAGAAAAAAAACCTAAAAAATAAGCCAATTAAAATAAGGCCTCAGCAAAGATGCATACCAAATGTCTAGCCTGATATACTGAATTATCATGAAAGACACTATGCACTCCTTTTATGTAGCTTCTCACTGGTTCTATTTGTCAGTAAGTTATCTGTGTTAAAGATGTTACTGGAGAATCATCAAGCAGTTTGTGTTTGAACACACACTCCCTGCTTTTATATTTTTAGACCCAATTTACTCCTGCAAACCGTACACCATACACCATAATTCCCTATACCATTTTCATCTCAATATCACATACACTTTTTTCAAAACTCTTCACACTCTAAATTACAGATACATCCTAGCACCTCAGTTAAACCTTGATACAATTTGCACTTCAACCATCAAACATTTAATACTTCAGCCAAAAGTGACTCATGCTGCCTTTACTATAAGCTCTCTGTTACAAACTACTTTATTACAAAATGCACTATTAAACAACTCAAGCATTGCAAAGTACATATGTGTTTTTTCTATTTGCGGAATTTTACGTTACACTGCAAAATAAAAAAAAAAAGTCTGATATTTCTTGCAATAGGCTTTGTATTATATTGCCAAACAAATACAGTAATCTGAACCTGTATTCTATTCCTCACAACAGCTCCGAGCTTAATTTTCAGTTACATAAAAATTATGCAGACAATTTTTGTTTCTAAATCAAAGAGACTAACACTGTATTGTAACCGTAATGGTGACTCATCATGTTATGTGAAGCCAAACATTTTTTTTTTTTTTATTTCGAACATGCAAAGAAACAAAATAAAACAAAACAAAGCAAAATAAGACAAAAACAAATTAATATTTAAATGAACAGAATCTATCTTCAAGTACGTGCAAGTCTGAATTTTGCATGGTCGAAAAGGAGTAGGAAGAAGTATAAACTTTAACATAACATTTTACATTTACACTCTCCTTTTCCTTGAGTCTTGTCTTCTCTTACTGTGTGCACCCATAAAATAATCAGAACGATTTCAAGATGAGCTCCTTAAGAAAGTTTTGATCTGTTCTGTTGGACTACCACAGTACTTTGAATAGCATTATTTTACCAGTATTAGAAACTAACACTGTATTAATAACAGTAACTGTATTTGCATTCTTGAGCCATTTCTCTCATGATAACTGATAAAGTATATAAACAGCAATAATAGTGTGGAACATGTCTACAACTACATCTATATTTTTCTGTATACATGGGCATATCAGTGCAAATATGACCACTGTTATGTACAGGGGTTGGACAAAATAATGGAAACACCTTCACCTCAAGATGATAATGCCCCAATCCATACAGCTAGAATTGTTAAAGAATGGCATGAGGAACATTTTAATGAAGTTGAGCATCTCGTATGGCCGGCAAAGTCCCCAGACAACTCAACATTATTGAGCATTTATGGTCAGTTTTAGAGATTCAAGTAAGACGTCGATTTCCACCGCCATTGTCTCTAAAAGAGTTGGAGGGTATTCTAACTGAAGAATGGCTTAAAATTCCTTTGGAAACAATTCACAAGTTGTATGAATCAATACCTCGGAGAATTGAGGCTGTAATTGCCGCAAAAGGCGGACCTACACCATATTAAATTATATTTTGTTGATTTTTTAAGGTGTTTCCATTATTTTGTCCAACCCCTGTAGATGATAACAAGCTGTGACCAAAAATGAAATGAATTAACTGCTAAAATCAGAATAATGTGTTGTATCAACAGTTTGATTTAAGTGCTAAAAGCAAAATACTTCTATCTATGGTGGTCTCCTTTTTGTTAGACTGAAGGGAAAGTGATTTTTTTGTGAATAGAGGATCTAAATTAGGGGTCACCAACCCTGGTCCTCGAGAGCTACTATCCTGCATGTTTTAGACGTATCTCTCTTCCAACACACCTGATTCAAATGATAAGCCTATCATCAAGCTCTGCAGAAGTCTGATAACGACCCGTCAGGTGTGTGTTGGAAGAGGGAAACATCTAAAACATGCAGGATAGTAGCTCTTGAAGACCAAGGTTGGTGACCCCTGATCTAAATAATTGCTAAATTTGCTCCAGTTGTGCAAAATTTTGCTGGTGGTGAACATTGAGAGGGGTATTCATGAACGTTGGAGGAAGTGGTGATTGAAAGCAGCACAGTTTTTTTATACATCATCTAATGACATGTTTTAAAAGAAAGAGATATGTGGAAGTGTAGAAACTATTATAAAGGTGTAGGTGAACATTTATGTTTTATCTATTGCTGTATCTGTTGACTTTCTACAGAGACATCATCTCTGTATGTCTAGGGACACTGTAGTATATGGACAAATGTACTGGGACAGGCTGAATTTGGGTATTTGTTTTGTTATATTATAATTGTATATTGGGATAAATATCATTAGAGCAAACATTTCTGTTTCACCTTAGAGTTTAATTTTGTTTACACTGTCATATAAAATGTTTACAAAATGCTTCAGAATTAGTTTTCACTTAATTTTAATTACTGATAAAAATCTTTTTTTTAATCTTTTTAAATGTTCTACTTCTAGATTTTCTGAAATATTTGTCACACTGCAAAAATCAAAATCTTACCAAGTGTATTTTTCTCATTTCTAGTCAAAATATATCATCACACTTAAAATAAGACATAATCACCATAAGAGTAACTTTTCAGTGAGATATAAGAACTTATCTTTAGACAATAGATCTTGAAAATGTTATTTCAGGAAATCTTACCAAGATCATTTTCTCTTGTTCCATTGGCAGATTTTTTTTTTTTTTTTTTGCTTAATTCAAGATTTTTTTTGCTTAATTCAAGCAAAAAAATCTGCCAATGGAACAAGTGAAAATTATTTTGGTAAGATTTCTTGAAATAAGATTTTCTAGATCTATTGTCTAAAAGTAAGTTCTTATATCTCACTGAAAAGTTACTCTTTAGGTGATTATATCTTATTTTAAGTGTGATGAGATAAACTATTGGGTGATGATTTATGTTGGAAACGCCAACAGAAAACTGGAACTTTTCCTTCATTGTATGTGGGAATGTGTTTTAATCAGACCCTTCTGGGCTCAAATTCTAAATACTTTAAGTCAGGGGTCACCAATCCTGGTCCTCGTGGGCCGGTATCCTGCTTGTTTTAGATGTATCCCTCTTCCAACACACCTGATTCAAACCATAAGCCTATCATCAAGCTCTGCAGAAGCCTGATAATGACTGTCAGGTGTGCGGGAAGAGGGAAATATCTAAAACATGCAGGATACCAGTCCTCGAGGACCAGGATTGGTGACCCCTGCTTTAAGTAATTGGCTTGGAGCAGAAATCTCCACAAACCCAGAGCTCTGCTTACTGGGGGATAAATCTCAGTTACCCAACATAACCAAATGTAACTTTTCGGTAATTTCAGTGGGTACAACAACAGCTTGTCGAGTCATTCTAAGACACTGGAAAACATCAGAAACTCCACAGATGAAAGAATGGGTCTGTGCAATGACTGAAACTGCATCCTATGAATCTATGCTTAGTAGATTAAGTGATGATCGAGTGGAGGGGGTGGTACTTGGAACACGTTTTGGGATTACATAAAGGTAGATAGGTGTGTATGTATGAATATATGAGCGCATGTACAGGTGTGTGTGTCTGTACAGATATTTATTAGCTGATATTATTATGTATCCACCTTCTTTTGTATCTGCTGCCTGTCTTTTATTTATTTATTTTATTTTTGATCTTTTATGTTTATGAGATAAAGAGTATGTCGAGTCTGTCACTAGAGTTAATTGTTAATTATATACTACCTGTTCTTGTATGGAGAAACATATTAAGTTTACCATGTACCAAGCCTTTGAAAAGTTCCATAAAAACTTGAATTTCAAAAAAGAAAAAAAAAAGTGTGATGAGATATTTTGACTAGAAATGAGAAAAATACACTTGGTAAGATTTTGATTTTTGCAGTGCACATTCTGACCATAAATAACCATTTGAAATCACAAGTAACTATCTGGTTTCTTCAACTCTGACTCAGGAAGAAAAATCTGCCCTTAAACTCAGAAGAAATACTGATTTAATTTTTATATCCTGATAATTTTTGACAGCAACTGCAACTTATCATGATCATGTTTGTGTGATGCGATCCAGCATTTTTGTCCAGAGCATATTTTATTGGATTTTGAGTTTTCTACACAGCTGTACTTTTCTCAGAAAACTCATCATTGTCCCTTTTAGGTTTCAATTCATTTCAATATGAAAATTTCCATTTAATCAGGTTAGACGTTTTTGTCAAGAGCATGTGATGCTGTTCAGAGAATTAGTTTAAAGCTTTATTGTTGCATTGAAGGACACTCTGACAACTGAGATCTAAGTGTTGAAAGCATAAACTGTGTAATTCACTACAAGTAGTTACTGGAAATCAATCTCAGAATGAAAACAAATAAGTGCGTCTACTTATATTCAGTGAGCCGTCATTGTTGAAAAGCTCTTTGATCAGAGCTGCTTTAGGAGAAATAACTCACAAGTGACAAAACATTCAAAATGATGAATAACCTGTTTTAAAGCAAGTACAAAGTTCAGATGGTAGTTTTTCCAAATGTGATGATATAAATGAAATATCCTCACTTACCTATCAGGGAGGACTCTTTTAGTATAGAAATCTGGGAGTCCGTCATCAAGAGGGCTTACACCTCCATTTTCACTGCAGTGCTGTACACACAGAGGCACACACACAAACTCTTTTTAGAGACATTCGTTCATCGAGCTTCATTTGTAAATGTTCTGTATGCAATAAATATGGATTACACTGGCTTCACAGAGATCACGTAATCCAATTTGAGCCATCCACTTTGTATAGATTACCTCTTAGAAGAAGCAAGAGTCACAAGAATCAGAGGCAGCCATGAACATTAGGAAGTCTATGTCTGTGTGTATTTATGCATATACGTGTGTATGTATATATGTACCTATGTGTGTATACATGTACGTGTGTATGTAAACAGGTATGTGTGTATGTAAGCATGTATGTCTGTATGTATACATATACGTGTGTATGTATGTATGTATATTTATTTACATAGATACCATGTTTCTCATTTTTTCCCTCTTTTTATTTTATTTTTCACTCTGTTTTTTGTTGTTGTTTATCTTGTATGTATGTTGGTAGTTTATATGTATGTATAAATGTGTGTATGTACAGTCTAAATGTTCATGTTTGTAGAGAGTATGTCTGTATCTGTTTATATTCTAGTATGTTCGAATATCCACTGTTGTCCATAAAGTTGGAATTAAATAGTTCTATCTCTTCTCAAGAAATGATCATGACAATGTCATTTATTGTTGATGGATAAAGTGCAACTGGGACTCAGTGTGTAATCACTGTACCTGATCAAAGGTGATGACTGATGTGTATGAATAGGAATAAAAAGAGGAATGTGTCTGAAAACAAAACTATTACAACGTTATGGACAACAGTGCATCTATATAAGTTTACATGATTGTTTGTATGCATTTACATGCTTGTATGGATGTTCATATTTATGGATGGTCTTACCGTCTCAGCAGGGACGTGTCCTCCTTTGTGTCTTCGTGGAGGCCTTGGCCGAACCCGCGTCACATGATGGAGAGGTAAACCCTGTGTAGGTAACTCTGACAAACCCTCCCAGGAGGCCGAGCGGGATAGTGGTGAGGAGTACGACGGCACCGATGGGGGTGGAGAGGAACTGGAGTCATCACACAAGCCTGACAGCAAAAAGAGATGAAAGGTTTTAGAGGATTTGAGGGCATGAAAGTGAGAACAAGGGAATTACAGGGAGCCATTATTTCAGCTTCAGTTGTGAAGTGTCACATTAAAATAACTGGAAACTTCTCTGAGAAATACAGACACAGACTTGGCTTCAGCTAGATTAAAACAGCCGTTAACAGACTTTCTGAGATGGAGAGAGAGCGAGATGGAAGAGGAAAAAAGACTCAACAGAAAACAGACTAATGGAAAAGAGACAGGATGGGGTCAGAATGAGGCAGGAAAGTGGGGAGAGCGGAGGATAAGAGGATATTCAGAGCTACTCACTCAGCCTGGTGGAGACAGGTCGTATCCGTCTTGTTCTCGAGCTGCGCTTCTTAATGGCTATTGTATCCTGAAAGAAAAGACAACATCAACCTGCTTAAAGAATAGTAATGTAGCACAAATAAGACACACATAACACACAGCCAGAGGAAATAAATGAGTAAACTCTTCCTCAGGCCAATCAGTACTTATATTTGTACAGCTGTAAATTCAAATCACACAGAAGACAACATGTTGAGAAACATGCTCTGTAAATTTAAAGCAAAGCCATACAAATTCAACACATAAAAACATACAATATAAATTAACAAACACACAGTGGGACAAAAAAAGCAGAGGAATAAGAGGAAAAACAGTTCAAGCTGTAAATACATCATTCTAAATCATAGAGAAAAAGGCACTATTACATAAAAACTGGGGTCCGTTTTGAAAACATACGGCTTCAGGTGTGACACAGGGTGAAAACTGGGTCAGTTTGGTAGCTGCAGCTGCCATTAACTATCTTCTTATAACTGCAAAACATTTTAATAATGGCGATGGCACCCATGTTAAATTACAGTAACTGCATGGTTTCAACGACACATACAAAGGTTAGGTTTTAGTATTACAGGATATACTAGAAAAAGAGGATCAGAACATGTCAGCGATGAATGGACTCCTTTCAGATGTGATTGTTTGCCAAAAGCAAAGCAACCCTTTCATCAACTTTAAGAGGCGTGAGAAGATTATCTGACATCCTCAGAAAGGTTTATTTGGAAACAGTTTTCCCAAGCACCTTCATTAGAAATGACAAAGAAGAAAAATACATTTGAATGAATTAGTGTTTTGATAACTTCACCTTCATTTAAAGTCATTTTAAATTCCTCGGAGGCTACATAAGGGTTAGGGGTAGTTGCAGCCATATTGACATAAATTGTTGCAAGAAAAATAGCCCTCAGCCTATGACAGCACAAATTATTTACTCCACCATGTTTACCTGCTTTCTTGTAAACAGTGAGTTATCCACAGTGTTTTCAAAGGTTTGGAATTTACTATTTTCAAGATCACTGAAGCTGAAATCTACTGAAGCTGAAATCTACACGACCTGGTTTATATACTGGATTATCTGAAAGCACAAAAAACTGAATTTACTGATTCAGTTATCATACTGTACACAGTGCGGCTGAGGGCCTTTTGAAATTTAGACTTTCAATAAATCAAGCCAATCAGTGTGAAGCATCTAAAGGCCAGAGAACATCTGAAGTGATATTATGGAGCCTGGAGCCCTTTCAGAATTTGACCTTTAAGTATGTTTTTGCTTTCAAAGAAGTCAGTGTAAACTTCCAAATGCCAAACACCCAAAAGGTTTGTCTGTTATGGAGTGGTCATTGATAAGTAAGGAATGAGGAAACGCATATAAACAAACAAGTCTGACAAAACCATTTCGCTCTAAAGCATTTTTCGGTCTTTCTGTTGAACAAAAACACAGACCCATATGTCCAGACTCACTATGCTGGTGCCCAGCTCCTCATCTGTGATGTCCAGAGAGTCCCGGTGTCGGTTGAATCTCCAGCTTGTTCCTTCTTCACCTGTCCCCTCCCAGCGTTTCAGGTGAGAAACCTGCCGGGTCTGAAACAAAGAGAGCTGTTAGGTCATTTTGACTACCAGTCATTCACTTTATCTGTGTCCCTGTCACACATAAAATATCTTCTATGACGAGTGTTTTGCATTTACAAGGCTTTTATGGGTGGTGTAGAGTTCCTGTAGGATTTGGTCCACGATGGAGTTGGTGAGATAGGAAACAACTGACAGCTTTACTTCCCTGCGAAGGAAAAAGCACAAAGAGAGGGATTTGCTGATGGAAAGAGGTTTAGTAAATGTGAGAGCAAATCAATAACCTGTTTATCAAATTCAGAGGTATCGCTGCAACTCTTTGCATGTCTCTCTTACTCCAGTGCTCTGTGAATGTCCTGGGCTGCTCTTTCCATCAGGGCTGTGCGAATAGCAGAGCGAGGGATAGACACCCGCTCAGAGACAGATGAGAGCGGAGGACTCAATCTCTCCGCTGCAGAAGACGATAAAGGACAAAGCTCGCGACACAGAGCCACCATTGAGTCAACAATCACCTGCAATGCAAGGATTGATGAGTAACGCACCCATCTGTTATGTTCCACATTCTGAAAAATGGGCTGTTAGATCTACAGTACCTGCAGCTCCTTGTCTGCAGCTTTGGCAAGTTCACCTGCCAGAGAATCCAGTCTCTGCCTCACCGGCCCGTCCACAGACAGCACATGAGCCAGCTCACACAGCGAAGGGTAGAGCTTGAAGCATTGGCGAGGAAAAGATGAATTAAAATTTCAGTGTGACTGTAATGAAGATACTACGCTCACAAACATAGCAGGGAATACATTTCACATCACTCACAGCGCGGGAGTTCCTGGCCTCTTTTAGCACTTGTTTAGCAGCTTGAATCTCCTCCATCTCACCGACTCCTCGTAACAAACACACCTGCTGCTGGACACGCACGCAGAGGCGCTCCATCACCTTGGAAACAGACAGGCGGAGGAGTGTTACAAACGCAAAAAAACACACCTCAAACACTACAAACAGTGCCAAGCTTACTCATACACACACATACACACATACACATACACACACACACACACGAGTTACCTGTTCAGCTGTGCTTGTAACCAGGCCTTGGTGCAGACGGAGAGCCTGCCTCTGAGAAAAGCGTTGAGTCTGGTTGTTCCTGACCAGAGCACGTTGAATCTACATCAGAGACATAACAGCGGATCAGTCTCAGCTTGAATACAATGATGGGAAGAAATACAGAGGTAGAACCAATAGAAGTTACTATGACACAACAGGTAGGTTGCTGCAGAGGAAAATGAAGCAGCATAAAAGGAAGCAGAGGAGATGCCACTGTGTCATTTTCTGTCTTCTCTGGTCATTTCTTCATTTGGCCAATTAGACAGCTACAATTGTGTGTAGCACTGTATTGATTTCTTCCAGCAGCACTGGCTTTTATGATGAAATGACTCTTTTCATTTCGCAAAATTGTGCTATCTGCCCTTTGACTGTTGATACACATCAGCCTCAGATGTGCTTTGTGCTTTCTCTTTTCTCTGCCTGGCACATTAAACATTACTGTCTGCTCATCTCAGAGCCAAAGTACTAATGATTCAAGTGCAAATGTCAGAATAAGACTCCGGTTGGAAGATCAGCAACTGACAGGATAAAAAAAGACAGATTTCGTATTGGATATTGTTAGCATTTTCAAATGTGGGCGTAGATTTTCTTTTCACAAAGACTGTAACATTGGCTGGTCTCTGATGCCAACCTTGGTCAGAGCCTGCTCTGTCCTCTCTGGGGCGCTGCGATAAGCCTGGCTGATGTCACTTAGGGGTAGAGGCATGTACTGCAAGGTGAAATTACTGAGAAAGACAGAAGAGGAGGCAAGAACAGGAGAAGGGTGGAGTTATAGCAGGCGACAGTAAGAGACTAAAAAGAGAAAATAAAGTGGGTTACAGAAACAAGGGTTAGGTAAGGTTAATATCCCCACTGGTCAGAACTCATCCTAAAATATACCTCCTATGCCATGCTACAAGTGAGTAATACTTTGATCTCTGCAAGCATGTCATCCTTAGCCTAAAGGTAAGTCTGGACCATTTAAGATAGTAAAGTGGAAAGCAACAATTTGCTTGGCTCACGTTACAAATTTCAACATGCTTCCATGATCTGAAATAGAAGGTAATTCTATCATGGCCTCTCAAAATCAATACTGTTCTTGCAGCAGAAATATAAGGCATCTTCTTATTTAATGACTCAGTTCCAGTCTACATATATAAAACATGTTGATGATGTTTTACAACTCTTACTGTTCAAGTGCTCGGGCCACATCAAGAAATCCAGTTGCGGAGGTGTTGTTACGATCCCATGTCACACTCCTGCAGGGCATGAGATGTGTTGAATATAAACCTCTATACACAGCACAACTAGTATTTAAATAACAAGACATCCACTCCCTCTAAATGTGTTCTTCACCCTCCTCAAAATACAGACATAAACCTCCTGTCAACTTTACCTGAGTGTGGTGTTAATCTGCAGGGCTTTGCTCAACATTTTGGCACCAATGTCATCCATGTTGTTCCCGCTCAGGTCCACTTTTCTCAGGCAGGTATTGCTGCCCAGAGCGTTGACCAGCACCGTGCCCCGAGAACGCAGGCGCGAGTCAGACAGGGACAGAGACTGCAGGGCCTGGAGAGGCCGAGTAGAAACAAACAAAGAAGAGGTGCATTTATTACTGTGGGTGTTTGTGTGGAGAGGGTTATTTAAGAATAAATGAGGTTGGGAAATATTAAATTGAGCAGTGGAAACAGAATAAAGGGCCAAGGAGACAAGAGGATAAAATACTGTGATGAAATTTACTGCATAGTGATATGACTGCTCACCAGCATGACTTTACATGCTGTATGTATGAATTATTCATAAAGTGTGTGTGTGTAGTGATATGGACACTGTGCCTGTAAGGCTAAGGGAAACAGAAATAATTAATGATACAGTGACACTTCTACAGTGAAACATAATGCAAAAATGATGTCTTACAGAGTCCACACTATCAACTGGGTGTCAGAATGGAAAACCTCTCTACTGGCGAATATTTGATGGTACTTTTATCTCATATAATTATTTTTTTTTGCATGCCAAAAACATCCTCACCCTTCATTTACAATATATGATAAATTGAAGCTTCTGTGTCTCTGCAGTTTATTTGGATACATTGTTATCATGTAATAAAGCAAACAGCAAATTCTGTCTACAGTAAGTTTTATGAGTGTAGACTGTGAGTGCTCACTCACACATTCCTCCTCCTGTATGAGCTGAACCAACTTCTGCAGGACTTCATCCAGAACCCTGCAGACACACACCATGAAGACAAACACAAAGACATGGCTGGATGAGCTGGCACAAGTGATTTCCTGCTGTTAGGATGCTGTCTGCCGGTGAGCATTTTAAACCCCAGAAGTAAAATCACAAACACCCATATTCAAACTGGCAAATGGTTGTGCACTTGTTTTCATATCCACACATAAAAACATGCACAGACACACAAATGACTGCAGTAAAGTGTGATGCAGTGCACCAGCAGCACCTGTTTTTGATGTTAAAGTTTTTGCCCAGATGAAGGTGTTTGAGAGAGGGGTGTCTGGAGAGGGCCGGCAGTACCATGAGCAAGTCTGCATCAAGACCTGTCAACACAAACACACACACAGAGCTCAACATAGCTCCATCCATTTGCAGGCCACTCAAACCTCACCCACCCCAGGACAAAAGTCAAGGTCACAGAGTGATGTGATGCAGCATGCTGCTGTACCATTGTCTGAGATATCCAGAGTAGCAATAGAGGAGACTCTGGGGAACAGTTCTTGGATTACAGCAGCTCCTGCAGATCTTAGCTGGAAAGAGAGAGAGAGAGACAAGATGAGAGAGAGAAGAGAGAGGCAGAGACAGAAGGGAAAACCAACATGTGCACAGGCATGAATCAGAGTCATTTTAGGTTCAGTCTTCGGGGAATTGTTCTATTTTTCCAGAGAAAGGCAAATTTATGGATGTCTTTCTATGTATTTGCAAGCAGTCTGAAGGCTTGTTGAACAGGGAGCTTTGCCTTATTTATAATCAGTAAAAGCTCTGCTCACTGATAAGGAAAACACCCTCAGCTACAGCTTACATTTTTTTGTCAAATAAAATACATGTCGCTGTTGGGTGTGTAAGTGAATCAATAAACTGCTCACAATCTTTTATTTTTACAGTAAATCATCTCTACAGGTGCAAATCTCTCATCTTTTAACAGCTGGTGTTACTTTTATCATTAGCCTATCACATGATCATATGATCAATTGATCTATGGTAGTGCGAGACCATTTCAGAGCAAAAAACAGCTACAAAATAGTACTTATAGTACTAGTATACACACACACACACACACACACACACACGCACACTACACAATATGACCAGTTCATGATATAGTGAAATAGTAATAGTGAAACCTCATTTAGCCAAAACGCTAATTGTATTAGCAAAGCTATTCAAGTGCTATATTATAATATTTGACTTGCTTGCTTACATCGTTTCACTCCTACTTTAATTTAAATTAACTGTTTGACAATTGTAGTTGTATGTTAATATGCTTTTTTAGTTAAGAAATAAAATGAAATACACCCAGAAATCAGTTTGCTTTCCTTGGCAGACGAACAAGCAAATGGGAAAGAAAAGCAACATACAGAACCAGTAAAACCTAATAATAACACATCTTAAACTCACTTAGCACAACACAATGACTTGTTTTATTAATCTAGATAAAAAAAAAAAGTAATCCGAATTTCTAATGACACTTTCTTGTTTTGAGGGTGATGTCAGAAACTATATCACTACTGGATAATTCTCCACTGTTAAAAACAGATAATAGCTCTGGAAGGTGCATTCATTTCCTTTTGTTTTCTAACCTTCTCGTGCCTATAGCTTGTACATGCGTATTTAACAGTGAGTCATTTCAGACATCTTCTCCATGTAAAAGACTTGAATACTAAAGCTGTGCTGTGATGGAAAAAGTCTTTGAAGTGCATCTGGAGATGTGAAAAAAACATATATTAATTACTTTTACTTTAAATGAGGACAGAAAAACCTTTCTTGTCCTTTTAATTGACCCAAACATACCATTCCTACAGATAAGTTCATACCTCACAGCCGCTAATGTCCAGATGAAGGTCATTGATATGAGGATTGGAGGTTAACCCTGTTAGCAGAGCCCTTTGACAACAGGACAGTAAAAAGTGAGCATCAGACAAAATTACAAAGAGATGACACATTGCTTGTGCCGTGCATATCTGTATTCTACAAGTCAGCTTTTTTGCAACAGATTTTAGATAAAAGGGAGTGTGAATTAAGAAAAGATATGATGAGTACCTTAGAACATCAGGGGGCAGCTTCATAGAGGCTAGGCTGACATGAGTGAGGCTGAAGGCTGAGCTGAAGAACTGACGGAACAGCGGCAGTGTGTCCTTCACTTTTCTACAGGGTAGAAAAAGCATGAGATGAAAAAGAGGAGACAAAGAGTACAGAAGTGATAGAGTGGGTGGGATGGGATGAGGCTGGCCACACAGACATGATGATGAAGTCACATTGTTGACACAGTGGGTAAATATGAGTGCAGTACAGCGCTGAGTACTGACACATAATGAGAAATAGAGTGAATATTGCTTTGGTGTAAGAGAGGGAGCAAGTGGGGTCAAATGATAGATAGCTCTACTTAAATATTCATGAGTCTTATCTATGCAGACAGTGCCGAGAGTTCTCATTTTAAACAATAGACACACCCACAGAGGGGAAACACAATGTTCTTGTGATTCCCACAAAGCTCATTTCTGATTTCCCATTAGGCAAGAGATCAAGATAATGACAGGCAAAGAAGAAAGAGGCAGAGAGAGGAAGGACAGAAAGAAAGAAAAGTAGAGATGAAGCCATTAAGAGAAACTTAGACATGATATCCTCTCAGATTTAGATTTATGGCTGCCTTTATTGTTTGGATAATCTTAAAGGTATGACTAACCTGTGGGAGAAGGAATTTTTGGAAAGGTTCAGAAAGGAGAGATCAGCACAACACCCCCTCAGAAGAGCCCCAAATAGCTGCATTAGAAACAGGGTGGAGACCGTTAATCCAGACTGAAGACTGAACACACAGATATGTTCGCCTATTTAACATCACCGGTAAACATTTGATTTTCCCCCAGACGTTAACTACTTACAGAGTCCACACAGCAATCTGTGCCTGACAGATCCAAATGGACCAGGCAGTTGGGCTGAGACAAAAAGAGATACAAGTTCTGCAAACAGAAAGAGAGAAAAAGAAACATCACGTTAAGCTGAAAGCATGGCATCAAAATAGAGCAGAATGTGTTTTTTGTTTCCAGATGGTTTGCGCTTTCTGACCGAGGCATCCTCTCCCGACAGGACCCCTGGGTTTTTGCTTAGGTCCAGGTGCAGGAGAGAGTTGGAGTACTCATCGCTGGAGCAGAGAGCCTGAGAGAGAGACGCCACTCCTAAGAGAGTGAGACAGAGGGGGGGAAGAAGGTGAATGTGCAGAAAAAAAAAGAGGGAAAGAGACAGTGGAGGGGAGACTGGAGTTGTACAATATTAAAACACTTTGAAAACATTTTGTGTCCCTGCATTATTGATATGCCTTCTGTACGCCGTAGGTATCACTGTGTGTAAATGTGAAGCAGTGCATAGTATTTGCCTGGTTCAATGCAATATTTAAATTCTCCGTTGGTCCAAAGCTAAGATGAGAGGGTAACAGGAGGCGTACTGGCTGCAGGCTAGCGGAAGACATCAAGAGTCAATATGGAGCCATTGTACGAACTAAAATATGACACAAAACTGCTCAGGGGATATAACCTCAGGCTTTAGAGAGTTTCTATTAGCTAAATTATAATAAAACCTCACTTCTGACGGCTGTTCAAATGACCACAACCTCATTAAAACAGCTGTTAGTGACTATTTTCAGCTTGATTGTGCTGAGTCATTGTTTTGATTATAGTAAAACTTTAGGTGGTGGTGATACTTTCATGACATAAACCGATTTTAGAAAAGGGTTAGGAAAAAAAGAAAACCTTTGGAGGTGAGTGAGGTCTTGGAGAGGTTGAGGAGACGAAGTCCTTTGCTGAGGCGACAAACCTGCTGGATTAGGTTGGAAACACCTGGACAACACAACATAAGATAAAAAAAAGATTAAAGGATCTGTATCACAACTAAGGCTACGTTCAGACAGCAGGTCTTAACGCACAATTCGGATTTTTTAGCGATATCCAATTTTTCTGTGCGCTTGTTCATATTACACATTAAATGCAACTTCTATCAGTTTTGAGTATGAACTGAATGCGACCCTGAAGTGACCCGCATGTGTAAAAGAGATCCTGATGTGATACATATTGTGTTTATGGAAGAAAGTGTGTTTTTCCCGCCGCTTCTCCTCCTGGGACATAGAACTGTGACATCTGTCGCATTTCAATAACGTAAAGGTCGGATAAATGTGACCTAGCCGTTCAGACTGAAGTTGCATTGCAAAATATTGGATAAGTATCGGATTTAGGACCACATATACAAGTGGCATGGGTCGGATTTGAAAAAAAATCGGATTTGTGCTGTTCAAACTGTCTTTAACAGATCGGATACAGGTCACATATGTGCAAAAAAAAACAAACAACAGAATTGGGCCACATTTGCCCATAGTCTGAATGTAGTCTAAATGATGCTTGATGTCATTTTGTGACCAGATTATTTTAGCGTACACATAATGAAGAAGAAATGTGATGGCAGTGCTTGAGTTTCTGGTCCTCAGACTTAATGTGTATGAAAAGTAAAGTGACATCTAGGAAAGTTAAATGTTCATGATACCTTGATTGTCCAGAGAGTTGTGGGCCAAGTTGAGCGAATGTATGACAGCGGCAGGGTTTTCTGACAGAGCAGCTGACATCTTTTGTGGAAAATCTCTGCAGTTTGGTTAAGAAAATACAGCATAAACATAAAGGCAAACAGTTTATATTGAAGACCAAATACACACATAAGAGCGTTTATGTGTGATAGAGGAGTTTATACTCACGATTTTAAACCAGCGTTCTCCAGAGTAATCTCTTCTAGGCTGGAGGATTTGCTGACAGTGTGCAGAACCTGCTCTGTGACCTCTGACCCCTAAAGCAAAACGTCTCGTATTTAAAAGCAGTTGCTCAACACACACAAAAGAGCATATCCAGCTAATTTATACCTACAATGCGCAAGTCTTTGCAGTACAGCTTAGTGAACCAGGTATTGTACGCCATTGAAGCCACAATCACTGCCAAATCCCTGTGAAAAATAAAACTGAGGTAAAATATTTTGGTCGTAATAGTGTGTGACTGCTCACTTCTCTGTAGTTTGTGGTCCCTCACCTGCTCTCCAGGTGGCTGAAGTCCAGCAGGTTAAATTCTCGGTTGTCCTGGGAGTGATAGATGGTGTCCACATCCTAGGAGCAACATTTGCCATGAGCTTGTTTGCTGCAGTATGTGACCCCCTAATTCTGCGGACAGTGTCGTACCAAACACTCAAAAGCACTCACAGCGACAAAGGCACAGTCCCACAGCTCTTACCCACTGCACTTCCTCCTTGCAGCTGATGCCATTATAGTCGCACAGAGCAGCGTAGGTCTCTGAGAAGCCTCCTGAGAGACGCAGGCGAGAGGGAGGATAAATAGGAAAGGAGAAAAAAAAAAAAAAAAGAGGATTTCAGATGATGTGAACAGCTGCTTCCTTCGGTGATAAACAGAGAAAAAGGGAGGAACGTGCAGACAGAAACGTTTGTCTAAATTATCAATCTGATATTTGTGTGACAGAGCTCTGTACGTAAAAAGAACATCTGGGAGGCCATTTGTGAAGAGCCTGAGCCAACTTCCTCTGAGTCTGCCAAGCGGAGCGTATGTGCCCTTATTTGTGTGTATACGTGTGTGTGAGAGCAAATGTGTGCAAACTCCCATGTTCTATGGTAACATCTTCCTTACCACAGGCCCTTTGGGTTTCCACTGAGGTCTCTGAGCTGGGTGAATACTTCCTGCTTCCCTCAGAAAGGTCACTGTCTGAGTGGCAGATGGAGGGGCTGCAAAGACAAGAAACAGTGAAAAAACATATTAGATTATTAATGCATAAGAACATTTTGAAGTAAACCAGCGGCTGATCTTTTTAAATAAAATCATCTTTTTTTCTATTTTGGGTAAAAGTGCTTTTATTTATTTTCTACAGATAGCTAGCTAACTATTCATTAAAATGTAAGGGGAAAAAAGTAAATTTTTGATTTAGATTTGCTCTAACATAAACAGCTGCTTGCTTTAATTTGTACAAAGGGCAGGTGTAATAAGCTGCAGCTTCAACCTGTTCCTTTTCAGTCAGTATTGTGTTGTTTTTCTATGAAATCTAATATCTTCTTGTGAATTACTGTTTACATAATTATAAAAAAGGCCAATAGATACTGAAATAAACTAACAGCATTAGGTTCAGTGGTAGACTTAAAGATCTGTAACATCAGAAATGTGGGCTTTAACACAGGTTTCATGAATTCAATGGTATTTATTGACTTATCTTATATATAAAACTGAGTTTAAGTCACACCCTGTGTAAATCTCATGACTGTGGGCCATCAGACACTTACGCAAAAATGGAGTTGTTGAATATTCGGGACAGAGCGTAATTGATATGGCTGACCACATGATTAAGATGGTCCCGAGACTCAAACTTCAGAGAGTGGCTGGACTTGTCAGTGTCGATGACAACCTGCACACAAAACAAAGATAGCAGTGATAGCTGCTGTGCATTCTTTTCTAAATGCTTGTAATACAAGGTCACTGTGACATAACCCTGTGTTATACAACTGTACAGACAATACTTATATGGAACACGGTAACAAAGAGCATAAGTAGATATGTACCAATATTAATGTTTACCTGGTGGTCAGGCTGGGAATTCAAAGACCGAATCTCCAAGAAGTTGAATGTAGTTTCTACCTGTTGTCAGAGACACAGTGAAGAAAATAAAGGTTTCAATGGGCACAATGAAACAAAACCTCATACTGTAACAGGAGCTAGAAAGCAGTGAGAAGTACCTTAGCGGGAATCTTTGGCGCCAGGAAATAGAGACGCCACGTTGTGAGAACCTAAAAACGGGAAATAAAGCAAATTGAATCAAGATTGCGGAAAAGTTCTCTCCACAGTCACACGCCTCATGTAGAGAAAATAGTCTGAGGAGTTTGTATGGTAATGATGAGAGGGAAATGAGGAGTACTTTCCATATTCATGTATTGATCCAGCTAAAAGCCCTCTATGTCAGAAACACATTGTCTGACATTAATAGATTAGAATACACCAATACAGCCTGAAAAATGATGGCACGTTGCAAAGTTTTAATCACATTTGCACTAATATGAGATGTAATTTCATTAGCATTACATTACTTCTGCTGTGGGCAAACAAGAGAGCAGCTCATACATTTAATTTGTGACACACAGCAGGGCTTTGAGCTCAACAGGCAATAATAAGAGTCATTTAGCATCTCCCCACAGCTTTAACATAATAATTTAAAGGAAAACAGCACATTTTATTAGCAAAATATGTCTTGACATTTGAAGTCAGAGGATTTGCTTCAGAGTCTGGGATGCTGGCCATGCTGGATCAGGATGCCCCACTATTTGTGTCAATGATTTGGTGTCTGTAGTTTAACAGGAAAGTCGCAGTATTAAGTTTCATGTTGATGCAAAGTAAGAGTTTATTTGTGCATCTCCATCAGATTGAGCATACGCAGCATTTCTGTGCCTGTATCCACTTATTCTCAGCATGGAAACATTTGTGTCATGCAGCTGTTGGATAAATCTGATTCTGCTCCTGATACTTGTTCATGAGCTACAACTTCTTTTTGTAAACACACCCTAAAAAAAGTCAGCGTCTGTCTCCATCAAGGCAAGCAAAGGGCAGTGATTCTTTGGCCGTTTTCCGCTCTCCACCAGCCCCTGAGTCCTGCCCTCTGCTCTTTTTCTTTTCCTCTTCTGCACCGTCGCTCCCAATCATTTACTCCATTCTCTCTGATGGTGCCGCTAAAACACTCCCTCAGGACAAAGCCCCCTCCATGTGCCCCCCCCACCCCAATGAAAAGCAGTAATTAAATTACAGCACTCCCTCAGTTGTTGTGTTTTTTTGGGTTTTTTTTTTGAGTGAGGCCTGTCAAATCCACACACTGACAGCCTCTACACCCACACAGCAAGTGAGGTGTCTGAAAACGTAGTCAGTCAAAATGTGCATGTGAGATGAAGAAGGAGAATGGGGAAGAGTGAGAGCAACAGAGGAAGAGAGGGAAGGAGCATTTGACTTCAAAGACTGTCTGAAGGAGTCGATTAGAAACACCAGATTGTATCACATTAAGGTGATGAGTTGGGGTTACGGTCGGTAGTTAAGAGACAGCGTACGGGTAAACAGGAGTAAATCATGCTGATGCAGCAGGAGGGAGACTTATCAAAGTATCTTACATCAAAGAGAGACCACATACACTTCTGGCTTAATGTGGATAATAATTAGACAGGAGTGCTGCTACAGGACCCATAGTCCAATCTTGTCTTGTTTGACAGTTTGGGTGTGGAGTCTGTATCAAATCATCAGGATAAATGAATGCAGCAACAGCAAAACAGCACCAATCCCCATGCGTAGTCTGATTCAACCTTTCAACTAGGACTGAATGATTACAATTTTGACAAATATTGGAATTGCGCTATGAGTTATGCTGCTAGCCTTTTTTTCCCTACTTCATTTTCCACGATCATATATTTGATGCGATTGTTGCCGTGGTTGATACTAAACATGCTTCCCTCCATTAGACTCTTCCATTAAACTTGGTCAAATTGTGATTTCACTAATATTTCAAGTTATTATTCAGAGAGCTTGAACACAAAAGACATTTAAGCTCTGTTTTCTATAATTTCCTAACCCAGAGCCTCTGATCAAACTCTAGTCTATTTTCCATCTTCTGCCAGCACCAGCAGGAGTGGGAACTCTTGCTTTCCAGTTCAGCTTTCAAGAGGAAACTATAAATGAGACATGGATTGGAAAGACATTATTGGAAAATGTTTCTGGTAGATATATCAAAGTGTCTGGATATCAAAGGCTGTACATGCAGAAACTCTCATAACTGCCCATCTTCACCACATGATGAATCATTAAAGCATCCATTGAGTAGAAACGCTGTTCTGCCAAGGCTGTGGATGAAAGCTCATTGGCTCTTCGGGGGATAACAGGAGGGGCAAGAAGTGTCTTTTAAACAGTATAAAAACCACACTGACTTAAGAGCAATTGGACAGAATTTTTTAAGCCTCATTCATGGTAATGCTGACATGTGGTTTAGTGGACATTCAATCAATAAAACCTGCTCTGTATGTTTCTCATGCAGGACGAGCTGCTGTACATATGAAGTACATCTGTCTGCACAGTCTACAAGCAGTAAGTCCACTACATGTTACACAGATCATGTTCCAGTGTCCAGGATAAGGGTTTTGTCCCTATTGCCCCAGATTTTATCATGATAGCTGGTAGAGCTTCACTCACTAAAATAGAGATTTCATGTCCCATATTCTCTGATGAAAGCACTCCAGAATCAAAGGCTCAGCCCCCTGCTGCCTCCACAGTGGGACTCACAGACACTGAGGCACACAGAAATCCACAGCCACTCCCACAGATACTGTCTATCCAATATTTATCCTGCCGAGGCAGATCCTGAAGAGGCGCACCGTTGTAATGCAGTTAAAAAGTGACCGAAGAATAAAGACCATCCCTGTTAAATCTCAGAGGGTCTCAGTCCTGCCTGCGCTGTCATGGTCGTCAACAATGCAACAGAGATCCATTAATAACACCACCGTGGAAGTTAACATCAAAGATACCATACATACATGATGCATGTGCCGGTCTGCTTATAGAGCAGGATTACCAAACTGTACATCAGCACCCACTGCTACAGCAGATCCCATTAACATAGCTCAACCTTCAGAAAGCACCAACTTACCAGTATTCTGTCCTCTGTTTTGCTGTTTTTGGTGTCAAGCTTAATGCCGCAAATAAACTTGATAGATGACTTGTCAATAATCTTCCTGATACTTTCTGTGGACAAAAATAAATGACAGATATGTAACGTCAGACAAACAAGAACAAAGAGGGCCCTTAAATCATCTCACTAGTTTTTATGAGCATTTTCAATATCAATCACATTACTGCTGGTGATGACAGATTTCTTATTCTGCTTTTCATACTTTACCAACAGCTACTTTTCCAACCTGCTGCCAATCTCATGGCAGATAAAATCATGCATGTACTTAATATAATACATACACTATCACTCTGTTAAAGTCTCCATTGTGTTCACATACAAGGTATAAAATAAAAAATGTTAAATATGTGTTGTGAATGGCACTTGAATCCCACCCACACAAGGATCACGACACACATCAGGTTACACAAATCAAAGTGGACACTAAACAAGCTTGACCTTTGGCTGGAAAGGCCTCTATCCACAGCTTCATTTAATAACTGAGGAACACGTCAGGCTTGTCATTTGATAGACATGTTTTGGCATTTCAGATAAAATTATTTGATAAACATTCAGCCTATAGGTGTCTTGATGATTATATTTATGATACAAACCTCTTCAATGAAAAATAGAACATTTTCATGCAAGATTGAAAGGTTTTTGTATATTCAAAAAGATATGTTAAAAATTTAATACACAACAGTCTTTAGAGGGAAACTGGAATGAAAGATAGGATGTCATGGGTTGGTTACTGATCAAATCAGAAATATAACAATATTTGTCTTCGGTCTTGCTCATGAGTTAATCACAGGAGTAATTACCAAGCTACTCTATCTTGTTGTATCATCCAAATGGCTCACAATATGGGTCAGTGACATTTCCCCCTCGCAGGAGAAATATGAACATGACACATCCGCGCTTCAGTTTCTGTGATTCACTGAGAACTGTTCCTGTCAAACAGAATCACTGTCGGTGCTGTGACCCCTGCCTTGTATACATACATAACCTGCCTGCCGAGCCACAGACAGCGGCTTCCTCACACGGCGGGAGTGCACGTACAATCACAGTCACACTATCATAGAAACATACAGTAGCTGGCAGGTATTACATGAGTCAGACTCATCATTAATGTGGCTCCACAGCATCATAACTGACGAGTTTATGAGAAAATCAATACTAAGCTGAGGTGCTAGGATTTGGAACTAGACCTTATACAGCTGTATTGCACAATAAAGGAACTTTTCCTTCGCAGAGTAGTGTTTATCCATTTATTCTGTGAAGTGAAGTTCAAATACATTGCAGCAGTATCTGAGGGTTGTACTTTATGTTAGAAGAAGAGTGCACTTTCTTCCGAGCTCTAAGGAAAACTAAATATACATGCTTTTCTAAAAATGTTGCTTAAAACACCACTGAACGAGTGAATAGAGACAAGAGATAGAAGACCTGATAAAACACTGAACTGACAGTAAGTGTGGCTCATCCAGAGAACAAGTCTCATTCAGATGACCTTGTGCAGGCCTGCGGACCACCAGGGTCACAGTGGCCCCTGTACTCCACCTGTCAATCAGAGCAGAGGGGCGGGAGCAGAAGGTGTAGCGCCCTGCAGGTGACTGAATGAAGAGGCAGGGATTCCACTGGATTAATCATCACAGTGAGCCTAATAGAGCCATTAGGAGTAATTAACACAGCAGCAGAGTCCCTGCTACCCTGAGCATGTGTGGAGTGGGTGTCTGTGTGTGTTTTGTGCGCGTGCGTTGCGCGCGCGTGCCCGTTTACGATATTCAATTCAGGACTAGTGCTGTAACTCTGACATGTGTAAGCTGTTGCTGTTTGAGAAAGAGGAATAAATATTTGTGCGTTCTGTCGCGCTGTTGGGTTTGTCTCGCTCATGTATTTTTGTTGGCAAGATATGGTGAACATCTGCCTTTATCAGTGCCCCACTCTTCACTTTCACACGCACGCACGCGCACGATCACTGTAGTGCCCCGGCTGGTCAGGCTGCAGGAAAACAAAAGATGAAATACTTAATAAGCTAGGGTTAAAGAGGAGAGACAGGATAACCCGGAAAAGGGTTAAACGTGCTGGGAACAAGCCGCTATCAGACCCAGGAGTACACACCATTATTTCCACAACGCCCCTTCTCTGTCTGGCCTAAGGCTGGGGGGGGGGGGGGGGTTATTACCTGATACTCCCCGTGGGGCACATTTAAAGCGAGGTATGTTTTCAGACACCATGCTTTGTAAATAATTCATGTGCAGATTAACTAATTCACATGCACTGAGGAGGAAGAAGGCATCCCGGAAAGCTCTTGGACAAAATGTAAAGGTGTAGCTCCTGACAATCATCCAATGCGTCGCAGCCTCCGCTGGACGCGCGGCGGAAAAGCATCCCGAGCCTGAACGCACGCGCGCACAGGGCGACCGCGGCTATAACCTGCAACAAGGCGAGGAGCGAAATAACCAAGCGGCCGTCTACCCACCTGTGATTTCCTTGTTCACACTGACGAACCCAGTGGCAGTGATCTCTTTAGTAGCCATGTCTGTTTCTCTCTATCGCCACCCCGCCTCCTCCTCCTCTTCTCCTCCTCCCCACTGGCCCTCTCTCTCTCTCTCTCTCTCTCTTTCTCAGAAACGGACAAAAAGGCTGGTCTCTCTCCCAGGCATTCCAGCAAAGCATCCGACTGTCCGACGCGCTTCCTGGTACAAACCCTTTGGATGTAGGGAGGCTGAATGTGGGAGCGACGGGAGTTAAAGGGGGGGAGGGAGGAGGGACGGGCCCAGAGGTGGAAGGAGGGGTGATGGAGAAGAGGGCGGGGATCACTGAGGCATAATGAGGCAGCTGTAGTTACCTGAAGCACAGAGCACAGACAAGTTACAGATCCAAATCCAATAGAGATGGTAAAAAAGTTGATGGGGTGCAGAGAAAAACCAAAGGAGGCAAATAATGCGACTGGGGATTATGATTCCCCTCATTTCATTTATGAAAACTTCATCTGACTGTAACTGATTGGATTAAACTGAATCAAACAGTCTCCAAAGAGAAATGAACATCCATGTCCTCAAGTGTTGGATATGGGAAATAAAAGGAGGTTATAAATATAGCAAACAGTGGATGGCATAACAGAACAAGCAGAAATAGATGATTAAAAATGGAAAAAATTCTCAACGGGCTGGACAAAAAGAGATTAATTTAGAGCAGAAAACAAAAAGTAAAGTGTTTGCATTGAGATCTTCACCTCTCTGCCTTTCTGCTTGTGCCAAGATTGTGTTGTCTGATGGCTCCGCCTGTTAAGTGGATAAGAGGGGAAGGAAATGTCCCCACCAAGATGACCATCTCTGTCTGGAGTTTACAGTGATAGTCGGCCAAAACTCCTCCTGCAGACACTATCATTCTCTGTCACATAGCCTCTGAAACACCACTGCCTGGATTCGACCGTCGGATTACAAATACACACAATTTTAAAACCATTATAGTCATAGGAGCGTGGTGCTAAATTTCGGACACTTAAACATCCACAGAATGAACATCATCCTTATCTCCTCATTGCTGGGTGAGTATTCTGAAAGTGACTGACAGGCACACAGCTGCAGACAGACATCTACTCAGCAGAACTATGAGAAATATCTATGTGTTAAATGCATTTTAATTAACAACATTTTAAATACTCTAGTGACTGATGGAAAAAATAGTATCCCAGCACTTTAAAGAAGCGGCTCCACTCAGCTGTCAGCACACTGCTGACTACCCCTAAAGCTCTGCTCCATTATTTGATGCAGATATCAGTGTAGTATGCAGGGTTATAAATTTTACTCTGCTGTTAGCCTGCAGCTGGGAATTTCAGACAGTACTAAATTAAAATGATCTGCACAAGCCTGAATTTGAATTGAGCTAAGTGGACTGATTTGGAAGGGGCTGCCAAATTGCTGTGTTGGATACTCCATCCCTGACAGGCATGAGTTATGCTCAGAACTGCCTAGTCTGTCTAGTATAGTGCTATATAATACCACTGTATGTCTGTGTGTGTTTGTGTGTGGTATTGGTGTCTATCAGGGAAATACAGCAAATATGTTTACATTCCTTCTGCTCCCTTGGGGATGATAACTATCTAAGGAGTCTCATTAAGTAATACAAAGCTCCCCGCTGTCACAGTGTGTAGCATCACAGTACAATGACTCCATGTTATGTAATGGATGTGAATGGATGGTTTCATTTTCATGGCAAAATCTTAGTGAAGTAGGAGGGATTGATGTTTTATACACAGAATGGTTAACTTATTAAATCTGCTTGTATCTGTGCCACTATTTTAAAATGTTTTCTTCCTTATATAATTTGAAGAATCAGCAGTGGACCATAACTGACTATCTGATGTGCAGTCACATAGGAACAAGCCATCTGAGCTGCCTCTGGTGGTATTTTTAATGCGTTTTACCCCTGACCGACACAGAACACCGTAGTCTCTTACATCTAAGTATACTGTACTGAAAATGTCACTGATTTTCCCAGGAACAAACTGTGGTCCAAACATGAGACTTGTGTTGTCTGAACGTTTTCCGTCATTACAGGTGTCGCTGCATTTGTTCCAGGAGTTAACACATCTAAAGGTACTGGCACAGACAACAAACACAGACAAGTGGTGCCAGGCACAACAAACCCTGCACGTATTGTAGCTTATTTTTGCATTGATCCAGCTGATGTCATGTCTATGTGTATGCTGATGTCAGCATATCAATTGCCTCTATATATGAGCCAAGTTTTAAGTAAACTGAAACAAAATTTATGTTTTTATAGACATTTGAAATTTCACCCATTATAAGTAAATGAGAGAAAAAAATATTTAAAAATTCATAAAAAATCTGAACTTTGACCTACTTTTCCCAAAAAGTAACCACATCCATTCTGGGTCACTAGCAATGTATAAACCCAATTTGGTATGAATGCAACCAATAGTTTTGCTGCTAGAGTGTTACCTATCAAAGAAACAAAGAAATGAACAAAGAAACAAATAAACCGAACCAAAAACAATATCCCTTGCCTTCCCTTCGAGGGGCGGGGTAAAAAATACAGTACATCTGTAAAACTCGACATGCTCTTTCAGTGTATTGGAACAGAAAAAAGGTGAGAAATCTTCTCAGAAGACTTTGTGTCTTCCCGCAGAGGCTTTGAAGGTCAGTGTGTCAGTGTGGCCTCCGGGGTCAAGCATCCATCTTGGAGAGAGTGTGTTTCTGCAGTGCACAGTGAAGTTCAACTCCAGCTTTGTGCAGCTCTACCGGTGGTTCAGGCACACACCACACACTGCTCTATCCCTGAACCCCAGGCACCTGGTCTCTGGTGACAGCTACTCCATCACTGGGGTAACAAGGGAGGACACGGGCAGCTACTGGTGCCAAGCAGAGTGGAGGGAAGGCAACACTACCATGGTGTTTCTCAGCGAGCCAGCTACACTCGGTGTGTCAGGTGAGCAGCAGGAGCAGCAGCTACAACCTGCATTATGGCATCAGATTACCCCTACTTCACATGACAAAACACACAAGGACAGAGAGGTTACTTTGTACAGACCAGAGTAAGTGATGTACAATGTGTGCAAGCATTTTAACATCAGTTTCATCTCATGAATACAACAGTTGTTGAATGTATAATGTTAATCACTACAATGTCATTTGTAAACCCATTATGCAGGATGCAAAATATGTCCTTTTCTTTCTGTCATGCCTTTAAAAGTCAATTATCAGCTTTAAACAGACTTCATGTCGTGTGAATGTTGCATTTTGCAGCAGTAAGAACATACTGTACAGAGTTCATGGTTCAAGGCAGGTTTTTACAGTTTTCTTTGAGTTCCAAAAGATCACAGCATGTGTTGGCTGAGCATTTAATCCTAAATCAATAAAAAAAAGAGCAGCTTACACAATCTTCAGCTTTTCTCTTAGCTATCAGTTTCCGAGTGAGTGATGCAGTAAAAGCAGCTGTTCTTGTCTTGTCAACATACACTGCTCCACTGCAATGTACAAATTGGTGATAAAATGAAGAAAAAAAAAACCATATGATATTTTAGTAAGGCTTTAGGCACTGCATACACTAGAGGAGGTGAACACTATTCTTCCAAAATACATTCCCTCATTTGGTATTTTGATGAGGGTGGCATGGAGCACTTTGGTTCCAAACCTCCCATAGGTGTTCAGCTGGGTCTGTGAGGGCCATAGCATATGAGTCACATCATTTTCATATTCATCAGACCCTTCAGTGAGCTCTTGTGCCTTATGGATGGATGCATTTTCACCCAGGACAAGACCACTCTAAGCTCAGCAGGTGTTTCCTGTCATTTGTCACCTATATGTATTCTACACACCTACGTAGATGTATCGATTATGTTCCAGTGTGACCTGTCAGTTTGCCACCAGGCACATTAAATGTCAGATGGTTTTGTGGTAATCAGGGGCAACTTCCTGCATCAGTCAGTACAGGAAAAATGCAATGTGATGAAAATAACTGTATCCCTTTCTCTCTCTTCCATCCATATCTCTCCTCCAGACCATCCCCCTCCCTCGCTAATCATGGTTCCCAGCACAAGGCAGATCTTTCAAGGAGAGCTTTTCACTCTGCAGTGCCCCATGTCTCAAAGGAACTCTTCAAGCTGGCTGTTGAAGCACTTCTCTGAGGATCGTGGGCCAAGGACCACAGATTTCCACACTGACCGTTGTTCATCACTAGGAGGTGCTGTTAATGCCAACAAGTCTGATGCTTGTGTCTTCTCTGCAGTGAATGGGAGCTGTGGACTGTACTGGTGTGAGGGTCCTGAGGGGCGCAGCAACACAATAAACATCACTGTAAGCTGTGAGTCCTGTGTAAGAATGCACACACTGGACACACAGGCAAAAAAAAAAAAAAACCTCAAAAGAAAGTAACTGCAGTGTGTGTGATCCATTCAAAATCAGTTTAAATATGCTGATAAAACACTGTATTCTTAAAAAAAAAAACAAAAAAAAAACTCAAAAACATTATATAAGGGCTTAAGAGTTACAGTGAAGCAATCAGTTTTCTTTCCCACAGATGGTGTCATCATCTTGAAGACTCCGGCCTCTCCTGTGTCAGAGGGTCACACAGTGGACCTGTACTGTCAATACAGGACAGTGAACCACAGTCACACCATGTTCTTTAAAAACAGAGCACACATCATCACTAATACCTCTTCTAGTTCAGATAATATTGTAAAGATGACTATTGAGAATGTGACCAAGGAGGACGAAGGCTATTACATGTGTGCATCTGAGGACAGAAAGATGGAGAGCGCTGAGAGCTGGTTATCAGTGAGAAGTAACTGGAGTCAGATGTTTTACATTTCACGATATTTATCATTCTCATTAACATTAATACATGAGAGATTTCTTGTTTGTTTGTTTTTGACTTTTCAGGAAATGCCTCACTAGATGTGACAGCAGCCTCCACTAATGGTAAATTCAGAATTTTACACATTCGCTTGTTAGTCAGATCTTATAATACACCCAAATGTCTTCCATTTAAGCTTCTTTCTAAACTAAAATATCCATGTGTTCATGTGGTAAATACTAAAATTAAAATTAATTCCATACAGACTGATACTATGGATGTAATTTGTATGTATAGCACTGAAAAATAGATCAGCGCACTAGCAAGAATCTGACAATAAGGCTAGTAACATATCAAATTAATTTCACTAATTACATTTTCTTTTGGTGTTGTACAATGATAAAAGTGCATTAATTGCATCAACATGCTGGTTTCAGATATTATATTCATTATGAATGTTTTTCCAGTCTTTCAGAGGGGTGCTTTCTTTTTTAGTTTATTTTTGTTAAATAGATACCCTTGCAAATTCTGCTTTTTGGTTTTCTCTCATTTGTTGATATTGTGAATGTAATCATATAGTTTTATGAATGATATCCTTCTGAATCATGTTTTATCTTGAGTTCATATATCACTTGAAACTGTGGCCATAAACAGATGCCCACTCTGTTTTTACTGTAATACAGCCAGTGTAATATATTAGTGTAAACATACGACAACATTCAGAATCAAACCTACATGAGATGAAGTGTCTATCACAAACCTACACATATCTAAAATATCTGATATCCATACAGTGTGTTTAAGGATCAGTGCAGTCACATAAAACATGATTTTGTGAAACTCAAGTGCATTAGAGCCTGACAGTGAAGAACTCTGCAACTGTTGATGTCTTAAGCTTTACAATGTAACAGCAAAACTGTTGAAAACTTATTTTTTTCCTCATTAGGTACCTGGAAGTGGATTATTGTGTCATGTGGGGTTCTAATTCTGTTCCTCATTCCTCTACTTGTTTGGCTCATTCGTCGCTACAGGTTATATGACAAAATTAACACATTTGTAGTTTGTTTGTCTCACTTCCTGGTATGAACTAAAAGTGTGAACTGCCTGCTGAGCAAATGTTTTTTTTTGTGTTTACTGAAGACACCAGGCCTTTTTCCCCCGTACCTGCTGCCCTGTTTCCAAAGAGGTCTTACCAGCTGTGGCACTACCTGCAACCAAACAAGACATGACAGAAGTACAATGGGACCTGTCCTGGATGGAGATGTCAAATCTGTTAGATAAGCAGCTGTACCCTAGTGCTTAAAAATTCCCCCTCCATTCAATAAAAGTCAATTTACAATGTGTGTTTACGAGCCAAAGTTGTGGCATTTGTGATTGAATATGTACTTTTTACAACTGATAATGTGAAAGCCATCGTTTCAAATACACAAAAAAGCAAAAGAGCTTGTATCTCTAAATGTATTGTGAATATTTCCTTTAGAAAGGAAAATGGGGGGGGGGGGGGGGTCATTTGAATTCTTTTTGTCCCTGGACCTTCACTGCATACATCTCTGCTTCTGCATTAAATACACTCCTAAGCTTTGACCTTTAGCTCTACACCAGCCCTCCTTTTCTGGTGCTTCTCCCCACATACACCTGTGTTCAACATTGGGTTTCCTTTTCTATATCCTATTATTTGTATACAAACAGCAGATGCGCATTTTAGACTAAGTCTAAGGAACTCTACGACTGTTTCTAATTTCACAAAGCACTTGTTAGTTTTAGAATCATGGATCCAAAGCTCTTATATTTGTCTCAGGATTATTGTGATGATATAGTTCACTGTATGTGTTTTTAATGTACACTCCTGTAACAAAAATGCATATGCATACCACCTGCTGAAGGATTAAAAGTTTACCTTCTTAAAGTGACTTTCTTTCCATTATTTCAAGTAGCAAATCTGTGGTAAAATGAATCTACCGATTGCCCCAATTTATTGAAATAGCTACGGATTTCACTGCAGGGCATTCTTATGACAAGCTAGAACATGTTAGAACAAAGTCCATGCAAAGATCACATCGCAGCATATGTATTATGCAGATAGTCTGTCAAAATGATCTAGGAACATGTCACATGAGTCTCAGTTGTCTCTGATCTGACTGCAGTGAACTGTCACACCGGAGATTAAAATTAATAGAAGGATACACTGAAGGAGGAAAAGCTGCTTTGTGCATAAACATCACAAAAGAAACAGACACAGGGACCAGTCTTATAAATAACTGACTGAAGTAAGGAATGATTTCAAAACTATCACCAGAAAGGTTTTAATATGTTAAGTTGTGCAGTCTTTATTGAAGTAATATGAGATGATGTGGTATTTTGGACAGCAGACACGTGCACATAGCTCACCTGCTCCACAAGATGTAGAAACCTGTTAAACCACTTTAGACTATCTTTGACATTTAGTCTGTGTAAAAACTCTGAAGGCTGATGTTGAAGGCTGATTTGTGTTGGAATAATTAAAACTTCTGCATTGGCATACGGTCAGATATGATAACTGGTCAGGGATTTCGTTTAATGCTTTATTTTCTCTTCAGGCAGATTATTTACAGGTGGAACGGTTCAGATGATGACATGGGTAGGATGATTTGGATGAGATGACATGGATGAGATGATTTTAAATCTTAAACAAAGGGAAACAATAACTGTATTACTAAAACAATTCCATACGTATTCAAGGATATTCAACTAACAATAACACAAAATATAACTCACTCAAGTGTGCATCCATCCAGTCTGTGCATTTAAGTCTTTGTCAGTTCTTCAGGCCACATGCTCCAAGTCAAACAAAGGGAAAAGAGGGTGATCTGGGCCTGATCCTTTCTCTTAAATGGTTGGGTGTGGCCTGATAGGTGAGGCAAGGTCCTGCCCCTCCCCAACCAGGAGGTAGAGTTTTTAAGTCTGTTTTGTTGGTTCACTGCTAGAGTGAACACCAACAGGAACAGCAGTTAAACACAACTGAGCGCCTGCTTTCTTAAAATATTTTACCAAGTGGGCAGACTTTTGACAGACTTCATTCCCTGTGACCTCTACAGACGGGGATATTCAGCTGGTAGTGAATCAGCTATGTAACATGACGACGAGAAAAATGGAAAATGATCCTGGTGAGTTAATGACACAGCTTTGTTGAGGATAAATGGGTAACCACACAGTGTACTGCAGCAGAGGACAGAATAACTCGAGAGATTCTTGTCTTGTCTTATGTGTTTACATTGAATTTTTACTGATGTGTCAGTTTAATATCTTGATTTTACATCTGAGCAAGGAGATTTGTTTTAACAAAGAAACTGCAACATGTAAAAACATTTACTTTGCTTCAATTAAGGTACAAAGAAAGGCACAAAAAATACAATCCGACAGTCTTCGCACCCATTTATAGATCGACAGTCTTTACAGCACACACACACACACACACAGGTATGTGTGAGACAAAACCAGTTCGACAGTATTCTTTCAGCACAGACATCTTATTTACGGACAAAACTCCGCCCCATCACGTTCTTCTAAACACTGAGTGGAAAGGACATTAAAAAAACTTCCTTGTACTGTACTTCTATGTACTTAAAAAAAGCAACATGGGGGTCTGTTGTAACTACATAAATATAACATGTAGGTTCTATTATATTAATTCATGTTTAGTGGTTAAACATTCTTAAATCATGTTGTTTTAACATGACATACAAAATCCTTAAAACTGCAAGATTCCTTTATATCAACAAAACCTACTTGATTTAGGAGGGTATCCCATCTGCAACACCCCTCCAGAGCAGAAGGTGGCAATTATTTAGTCTAGCCCTTACCCTACCCTGGCTCTAACCCTAAATCTCAGGTTTACGGGCATCATTTAGTCTAGTTCAGATCTAACCTTAACTTTAATCCTAAATGTAATGATGTAATCTAGATCTGTTAGAAAAGGCCACACTGACTCATGATGTTTCAAAATGGCTGCTTGAAGAACAGGTGTTCTGGCTGATTACACCTTCAACCACATTGGTAGAAGAGCTTAAACACACCTGTGGAGCCTTATGGATCTGGAAGACTTAAAGTAAAGAACCATAAAAAAAAAGAAGTAAGGAACTGTGACAGAAGGGGAGGTTTGAGAATCTTTAAGGATCGAAGAACAAAGCCGCAGGTTATAATTGAATGATTGAACTTACTATACTGTTGTTCAATCAGCATGGATAAATTTTGTCGTTGTACTACATAAAAATAATGGTGTACCTGCCCTATTAAAAGAAGTTATCCATAATAGTTATAAAAGTTAACGTGACCCAAGACAATGAAGTCAAATCCCTCCTTAGTAAATATGCTGAAACAACTTTTACAAATTAAGTTGGACCCATACATTGCAAATAAGTAAAAGTAACTCCAATACTTTATGCTCACTCAACAAACTTACAATTAGTTGGTTCAATAAAATTGTGTCTTGCTAAATGAAAGCATTTTAATTTGGTGGAAATCCTTTCCATAATTTTATTACTCTCATCCAACAGATTATTTTTTGTGTACAATACAAATAAACTATTTAGTACAAATTTTGCTAAATGTACCATTGCTGCCAGTGCAGTGGAGTTGTGTGGTTTATGCAACTCTCAGGTTCAGGTGTCAGTGTATCATGGGATATTTTTATCACACATCACACCACACCTGGAATGGAAGATGCATCATTCTCACTTGATTTTACTGGTCTTTCATCATAGCTTCTTTTTATTTTGCCTAAAGTTGATTTATTTTTGTTCAGGGTCATTCTAAAACTGTTTCAGTCTTTTTATTTTGTGTCATATTCAGTCTCTCCAATAACAGGGAATGAAAGGATAAAGTCACAAATAGCTTTGCTACACAATCCCAAAGGAACAATAAGACACAAATTTACTAGAGCCCTAGTCTTCTGTCACTCATCCAAAACAACAGAGACATCTGCAGTGATAACCTTGTCACTCCAGTTATTGTGATTTTCTAAGTTAAGCTCACATTCTGACCTACTTTTATGAAGCATGTCTATAACCATTTAGTGAATACACAAAAAATGTGGTTTTTGAGCCAAGGAAGTTACTGAGAAGATGACATTTTGTTGCAAATCTCATTGTTTATCTGCATGTTTGGCTGACATTGTGAAGTTATCCTTTGCCCTCCAGGAGAGTTAAAGAGGATCTCTGTTCCGGAGGTCAGACTTATCCTGATTGGTGGACGATGGGCTGGCAAGAGCTCCTCTGGCAACACCATACTGAGAAGTGAAAGGTTTGAGTGTGGCCGAATCAGAACAGTGCAGTCTGAATTAAGACATCAAGATGTTGAGGGCAGGACACTCATTGTGGTCGATGCTCCAGGGTGGAGCAGCTCCCTCTCCCTCACTGAGATCCCAGAACTGGACAAGCAGAGGTTTAAACTAAACCCGTCCAAATGTTCTCCCGGACCACACGTTTTTCTTCTCGTCATTCCTATAGACTCGGCCTTCTCTGTGGAGCAGAAGATGACCGTGGAGGAGCACATGAAGCTTTTGGGGGAACGTGTTTGGAAGTACACCATGGTGCTGTTCACGTGTGGCGATTTCCTCGGGGAGAAGACGATAGAGCAGCACATCGAGAGTGAGGGAGAAGCACTCAAGTCAGTAACAGAAAGATGCAGGAACAGGTACCATGTGTTCAATAACAAGGAGAGAAGTGACTCAGCCCAGGTCACTCTGCTGCTTGAAAAGATAGATGAGATGGTGCATCACAACCACAGCAGTTACTACGAGACTGATGAACAGACTTTGAACATCATTAAAGAGAAGCAACGGGGGGTGATGGAAAGGGCACAACATAGACGGAAGAGGACAGAGGAGCAAAGACAACAGATGAAAAGTCTTATTTCAGGTGAATGTGACAGGAGATGGGATTTTAAAAATTATTTTTTTAAAAATGGTCAAAAATGGTAATTATAGTATTATTTAGTAAATGTTATGTAAAGTATTTCATAACTACACAAATAGTAGCTTAGAAAAGTATCCAAAAAGTAGTAGTAGAATTTGTTTTATACACCAGCCAAGTTACAAATGGGAATTTGAAGGTTCAGTCTGTGATGTTTAGTGACATTTAGTGGTGAATCAGCAGACTGCAACCAGGTGAATACTGTTCTCCCACTAACAATGAAAAAGGCCCTTATTAGAGCTAGTGTTTGGTTTGTACCCTCTGATGTTTTTTTTTTTTAAGTTAAGGAGATATTAACTCTGGTCTAACATAGTAGGTGCCAGTAATGCACTTTAAAAGCAGAGTATGTTAACATTTCTCAATTGAGTTTGTTCAGTTAGTTCTTGATCTCTTCAAACTTCGACCCTAATCTCCACTCAGTGACAGGGGGAGTGGGAGCAGAGGCTCAGTGAGCAATAGACTGAATTGATCCTGAGCGTGACCAGCATAGGAAGAGAAAATCTGTGAAATAGATTTCCAAAAACACAAACACACCAACACCTTTACAAAACTCAGGGGGATTATTTCAGAAGTAATGTGTATGCTTCTCCCAGAAGTTTGTCTTTCAGAGAGACCTGTGTAATCAGAGTTAGAGGGTAAAGGCTTCTGCAGGTGAATACACAGCACACTAACAGAGGGTCAGAAGTGATGATTATGTGATGATGGATTATTATAGATGGAGTCTATCAACAATTCTTAAGGAAAATTCTATAAAATGTACCTTTAAGGCTGTAGGCCACTACATATGAAAACAGAAAAAAGTAGAAAACAATGGGCTTTATACACAGCCCCACTACTTCCTGAACTTAAAGCAGCTCCTTTATTTCCTGTCTTTCATTATTGAACACACTGATTAATCCAGGTGTGCCTGCTACTTCTTGTTGTGACTACTGTGGTCAGGCACACCTGGATTAATCAGTGTGTTCAATAATGAAAGACAGGAAATAAAGCAGCTGCTTTAAGTTCAGGAAGTAGTGGGGCTGTGCATAAAGCCCACTGTGACTGACTCTATGGAGGTGGCCTGCTCTCACTGTAAGGCAACAAAAACACAATAACTGTGACACAGTGATCCCACAGAGGTTATACACATATGAATAATTAATGAAGATGATATTCCATCTCTGTAGATCCCCCCACATTAATCTTACCTTCTGAGCCATTAAAATTTGATTCTCTTTAAAAAACAGTGCTTTAATCCCTAATTACTCCCCTTGTTACTGTCCAGCTTTATCATGACAAAATGTGGATATCTACTGTGGGAAAATGGTTACAAGTAAAATAATTTGAAAAGTCAAATAAATAATAATAATAATAATAATAATAATAATAATAATAATAATAATAATATTAATAATAATACATATAAATGCCTGGGTAATTGCTCTCTTAAAAACAATTAAACTGTTAATACATATGTTCATGTCTACATAATATTAACATTTACAAAAAATAATTGCATTTAATGTTTTAATGATAATCAAGTTTTCATCAGTGCATAATCACCCACAAATAAGAATTGCTATATTTGTTACTTTAAAATGAGCTGTTTATATCTACAGATAGAGTGGGTCTCCAGGCTTCCTCTTATTCTTTTTTTTTTTTTTTTTTTTAATAGTGGATGGTCCCCAAAGTTAAGGTGCATTACCATAAACTACTGTTTGAATGTGGACCAAATTCACCACTTTCTTAACCAAAAAGCAGCTTCATAAAAGAGGGAGAAGCAAGCAAATCATTTGCTTGTAAGGGTGACACTAGATACCAATAAATATTACAGACTGAATCTTTCTGACTCATTTGTGCGACCTAATTTAATGTGGCCTCTTGTTCATTTTCCAAGTAGTTTGACAACATTTATGATTTGCTGTAAAAGTTTTGTTTTGTCTGACAGAAGAGGCGAGAACCATCCAAAAACTCCAGATCATACTCTTGGGAAGTCGCAATGTTGGGAAAACTTCACTTGGCAATGCCATCTTGGGAATAAAAGAGCGAGAAGATGGGAAAAGAACAGCCGAGTCAGTGGCCCACCGGGGGTTCGTAGGTAAAACTGAAGTGACTCTAGTTGACACACCCGGTTGGTGGAAAGGCTTCCCTGCACTTGACACTCCTGAAGCTATCAAAGAAGAAGTGATGCGCAGTATGTTTGTGTGTCCCCCTGGGCCTCATGTCTTTCTGCTGGTGCTAGACGCCGATGCATCCTTTAATGCCAAACACTTAGATGCAGTGACAACACACTTGGAGCTTCTCGGAGAAGGAGTGTGGAAACACACAATTACAGTTTTCACCAGAGGTGACTGGCTAGGAGCACACACAATCGAGGAGTATATTGAAGGGGAGGGAGAGGCCCTGCAATCATTAGTTGAACAATGCGGAAACAGATATCATGTCGTAGACAACAAGAATGCGGATGATGGCACTCAAATTACTGAGCTGCTGGAGAAAATCATGGGGACTGTTGCTGCAAATGGCTGGAGTCATTTTGTCCCAGATGACCAGATCCGTGTGACCATTGAAGAGAGACGAATAAGAGTGGAACAAGGAGCAAAACAGAGGCAAAGTCAAGTCAAGGCCAAAATGCAAACTTTCAAAGGTACATTTTTGTCACATAGCATCAGTGTCACAAATAAATTAATTTAGTCTTTACAAAGCTAGTTTTAAATTATGGGCAAAATTAAAGAAATATAATGATATATATCAAGTTCATGACTTAACTTGCATGAACTATCAGTAATGAATGAGGAACATACATTGATCAACCATAACATTATATCCACTGACATGAGAAGTGGTGATAACGTTATTTAATTCATGGAAATGGAGGATGGAATGGAAGATATTAAGCATCAAGTAAACAATTAGACCTCAATGTTAATGTGCTGGAAGCGGCCCTAGTGGGTAGTGTATAGACAGTGACGTTTAAATGACTGGGTCAAAGCATCTTCAAAATTCCAGGTCTTGCTGAGACCTCCTGGTCTGCAGTGGTTAGTACCTACGAAGAGCATTTTCATGCAAGATAAGCCAATTTCAAACCAATCATGCATCTGTGGGAGGTGCTGGACAAACAAATCAAATCACTTGGAGGCCCATGACTTCATAGATTTGCTGATAATGTCTTGGTGCTGGATACTACAGCACACCTTCAGAAACACTGTGGTGTCTAGGCCTCGGGTCAGAGTTGTTTTGACAGCAAATGGGGGATGTACACATTAGGCAGGCGGTAATGATGTTATGTTCCCACAGATGCTTGAATGGTTTGAGATCTGGCTGTCTTTCCTCAGACCATTTTTGGTGGGTAATAACCTCTGCAGACTGGGAACACACAACCAGACCTGCAGTTCTGGAAATGCTCTGATCCAGTCATTTGGTCATCACTATTTGGCCCATTTTGCCTTTATCCAACACATTAAATTTGAGGACTAAATGTTCCCTTGTTACCTAATATATCCCACCCACTGAAATGTACTATTTTAACATGATCATCAACATTATTACCAAGGCACCTGTCAGTGGTCAGAATGTTATGGCTATCCATTGTATAGTATCATAGTTTCAAATGTTTTAAAGTAATTATCCAATTGCATCATCAGTTGTTCAGTCCTTTGCTTGATGACTGTTTATCTTTTCAGATTCCAGAAATAAATTACAAGAGGTGAGGCTTGTGCTGCTAGGACAGAAGACATTTGGAAAGAGTGCAACAGGAAATACTCTCCTGCGCAAAGAAGTGTTTGCCACCTGTCAGAATGAGTATTGTCAAGTAGAGGAGGGGGAAGTTGCAGGCAGACGGATCACAGTGATCGACACTCCAGGCTGGTACATGAATGTTTCTCAATGCAATCAAAAAACAGATGAGGAGATTGTCCGCAGCTTGTCGCTGAGTCCACTGGGGTTCCACGCAGTCCTTCTGGTAGTTCCACTGGACCTGACGTTTGGAGACGTTCAGCTAGCCACCCTGGAGGACCACATAAACCTCTTTGATGACAGTGTCTGGAAACACACCGTGGTTGTGTTCACATATGGAGACAAACTAGCAGATAAGTCTGTAGAAGAACACATCGAGAGAGAGCCCCATGCTCTAAGGCGGTTGGTGGACAAGAGTGACAACAGATACCATGTGATAAACAACATGAAGAAAACTGACCTTACCCAGGTTACCAAGTTGTTTGAGAAGATAGAGGAAATGGTGTCAGGAAACAATGGGAGGCTCTTTTGTCCTGACATGAACATGGTCCATGTGAGACTTGAAGAGAAATTCAGCAGAAGGCAACTGAAATATGTGTTGAAGCAGCGATTGGAGGAGGAGTACAGGAGGAGAGAGGTGGAGCTGAAGAAGGACTTCATGAAAACACTCGTCGCGCTACAAGCTGAGATCAAGGAAAATGTGACAAGCACTAAACACAAGCCACTGGGTGAGTATTTTTCTATAACGGAGATTGATATACTGCTTTGTTTATCGTATCGATATGTTTTAATATGTCATTGTGATGAACAATTGTTAGTTATGGCCATTGGCCAAAAGAAGAAGGAGAGCAACATTGACTTAAAAATCAGCCAGATGATTGAAGAGCTTGAGAAGGACATTGCCAGATCCAGCCAACATGTGACTAGCAGCATGGAGTTTTTAATCCCAAGTTGTAAGTAAAAAATAGAATAATAATATCCAGCTTTTACAATGACACATTAAAATCTGTGTTTCATATTTATAGTGAGTGGAGGCAGTCCAGTACCATCTGTCCATTCATCTGAGCCTTCACTAAGACGGAAAAAAGCAAACAGCAACTTTGACAAAGTTCTGGGTTGGCTGTCAACACTGAAGATCAGCACGAATATGGAGAACCAGCTGACCCTCAACTTCTCTCAAACGTCAGGATACAGATCAAATCTACCGCAGGATGACTTTGACATAGACACAACAGATGATATTCCTGATGATTGATGTAAATAAATGTACAACAAATGCTTTGCAGTAACGCACAACATACACCAAGGGAATTTATAGCAGTGAAGGAAAAGGGTAAAACCAATATGACATACTTATAATATAAGGGGATTAGCGCTAAGCTTGTGACTAAAAGCTTCAGTTGATTCAATACAAAATGGATCTGGATGAAAACTAAAACAATCACTTACCTCTGTTTCATTACTTTTGTTTGTTTGAGAAATACACCTAATCCTCACAATCTGACACAGTGAAGTGTATTTACTGTCACTGATTCAACTGTTTTCCTATTTGCTATCTTGATTTGAAGAAGGGATTATTAGGTACATTTTAGAATTTAATCCAAACTGAAAACTATATGAAATCTTCCAGTAATATACCTCTGTATAAATACCATTTTGCAACATGTAAAGGTCACAATTCCTTGATATGCACATTTAACATTATCCTATATTGTTCTAAACCTGTTGGTAAAGTAATGATTCACTATTTGTTTGTATCTAATGTACAGTATGATTCACAGACTTTTGATCTGCTGCTTTATTTACAGACAGAGTAATTTCCTTGCTAAATTAAATGAATCTTTTTGGTTCAATCAATTCAATATCAGACTATATTTTACATTTTCCACAAATAAATGAATAAATTATTAACTGCACCCATTTAATTCTATGAGGACAGTCAGACTCAATTGTACAGAAAGTCCAGTCACCATGTGCAGTATATCCTTACATATTGTATCATTATTTTTGTTTTGCCCTTTTAAGATGCCCTACTTAGTGTTTTTTTTAATATCTGTAACACAGGAATGACAAAACACACTTGAAAATGTTATTTGAAGCACTGCTTTAACCCTCAAGCCTTAAGGTATCTACTCATCTAAAATGATTAACAACCTTTCCACCACTTAATCTATGAATACATTTAAATAATTCAGATTAAATGCAGTCTCTCATCTTTTCAGTGACATCTGACGCGTGTTATTTGGATGTTCAGAGACAGGGTGTGAACATGGAAAATTCATCATCTTCTGCAACACTGATTCATCAATAAAAAGTGTAGTTTGACAAATGGCAGTGACTGTCGATGCTTGTTTTTATGTTCTGTTAATGATATAATTTGGTGGAAAAATTGACTTCTTTCTTCTGTTTACTGTTTTGATACATTAACCTTTGCATTTACTTTCAGTTTTTCTAGACACTTCCATAGTCAGTAAATTAAATATTGGAAAAGGCTGAAGACAATATGGAAATAAATGGTGATGTATGACTTTGGAAATGTTAAATGTAGAGAAACTAATTTGGAAAGTTGTCCACAAGACAAGGTGTGGGAATTGTTTAGTCAACTTCTTATACAGGGTTGTCATATTGGCCTAAAAATCTTCAGAGCTGAATTTTCAGTGTTTGGGTTCGTGTTAGTGAACATATCACTCTTGTTCCTACCAGGGGGTGCAGGAAACAAATCCAGTTAAATACGCGTGAAGGCTAAAAACACACAGCTGTGACTAGTATCGTTTGCAGTAGCCGCCTCAGTTATTACTCTAAGGACCTTATTGTGCTTGTTGGCCGACTTTAGCGGCTTAATTAAATGGAACAGAGCTGTCATTAATCTTCACACCTGTGTTTCCCTGGAGTGGATAACAAGCCAAAATTTCTACTGTGAATAGGACAATTATTCTCTTACCAACATCAGCTTTTCATGGAGTTCTAGGTGGATTAACATAACAACCACGAATATTTCTGAACCTTATTTAAAAAAACAGGAACCCTCTAGCAAATTGCGAATCTGGAAAGGTGAACGACGCTGCTGTTCGCGCTTTTCTCCACTAGAGAGCTACAAAACACAGCAGTTTGTAGAATGCATGCCATGCTGACGTCATTTTCCTGAGACGGAAGTAGCAATTGTAGTCGTTAGAACACCTGATATGACATGACAAATCAAACAGCATTCTGACAAAAACATAAAACGAGCTTGTTTGTTTTAAAAGGTATGTATTTTCGGGGAACGATAATGCAGCGACTGGTGCTTATTTGTGGTGAAAATATGTTTCCATGTCTTTCCTTTAATTCTGTGGGGATTTGAAAACTGAATGAATCCAGTTGTTTACAGACAACGAAGCTAGTTAGCTAGCTAACTGCAGCTCACATATTTGTATCCAACGTTTCTGCTTTACTCGGGGCTTAATACGAAGATACCAGTGTTAAGATAGCGTCAATGTTTGTAATATTTATGATATAATATCATAGCTTTAGTATCAGTCTGTCTTCTCTGTGTCGTTTGAACATTAATCAGGCCTAACACTAAGCTCATTATGTGCTTTTATAATTAGGCTTTTGTGGAAGTTTTCTCCCCATACTGTAAGGATGGTAAGAGATTTATCATTTATTTGTTTACTGTAGAAATGATTGTGGAGTCACTGTATAAATACGTTGATTATATTCTCTATAAATTAATCATAATCCCAGCACTGTGGGGTTTACTCATCTTTTGCTTGTTGCAGCATGGCAGAGTGAAAATTAAATCTACAGCCCAACAGGAGGAGGAAAAAAGAAAAGAACGGGAGAAGAAACTGAAGATATATGTGGCAGCACGTGATGCCTGCTTTTCTAAGGTAATTTTGAAGCACATATTACACCATATAATTGAATCACAGTCTTCTCTGCTAATTTATGTTTCAGATCTTGGCTAATTGCCTCACGCTCTTCATTCTATCCTCAATAACAGAGAAAGGATGGTGTTTGGGATGATGAGGCCCTCCAGTTGACTCAGCAGCTTCTGTCATCCAATCCTGACTTTGCAACTCTGTGGAACTACAGAAGAGAAATACTAATGCATCTGGAGACTGTGAAGTTAGTGTGGTTAACAGTATAAAAATTGGTAACACATGAGTTATAACTGGAAAATAATGGGACTTCGGTTGGTTGATATGTATTTCAGGGATGAGGATGAAGTGCAAAAGATTTATGAGGCTGAGCTGTTCTTTCTGGAGTCTTGTCTGAAAGTGAACCCAAAGTCTTATGGCAGCTGGCACCATCGTGGTTGGGTCTCAGCCCGTTTACCACGACCAGACTGGGCCAGAGAGCTGAGCCTCTGTGATCGCTGCTTGTCCCTGGATGACCGCAACTGTGAGTTGAAGACAAAAAATGCAGAATTATAAGATTTTGGAATCATAGGGAAGCAGATTATTCTGCGTTATATTATAAATAATCTAGAATGTCTGTATTTCTATTTTTATTTCTTCTATGTCCTATATCATGGGCTGGAAACTTTACCAGTTCATTGCTGGGATTATCGCCGGATGGTTGTGAAGATGTCTGGTGTACCTGTGGATAAGGAGTTAGAGTTTACTGATCGTCTTATTGGGTCCAACTTCTCTAACTACTCAAGCTGGCACTACCGCAGCACACTACTGCCACTTCTCCACCCGGAGTCTCCTGAACCCCCATCACCAAGTCGGGAACCTCCCCAGTCCTCCCCTCCACCATCTCCACAAACCCACTCTCATCGAGTCTGTGAAGAACAACTACTCAAAGGTAAATCTTCCACCTCAGCAAAATAGTTGATTGGGTAGTTGGTAATACCCCATTCACAGCCATGGGGGGCAGTCTGAGGCTTAATTTTTAGTATTTCTGATTTGTAATTGATCACGATTAGCACCAATTAATCATTTATTCTCTTTTTTTGTAGAATATGAGCTTGTGCAGAACGCTTTCTTTACTGATCCTAATGACCAGAGTGCATGGTTTTACTACCGCTGGTTGCTAGGCAGAGGTATGTATGTTCGCTTTCCTGTCCATGAGACATATTGGCTGTGTTTTTTCATATTTATTTATTTACCAAAGGGCAGTAACCTCCAAGGATAACTTTCTGTGGCTTTGATTGAAACCTGAAAACTTCTGCACCAAACTTTAACCTGGCTGCATAGTGACTAAGAAGCATTTCTCTTCCACATTTTTTTTTTTTTTCATGACCAGAATGTAGGCCTACAGTGACGCAGTACAAGTTAATAATTAATATTCTCTATTAGTGATGAAATAAGAGACAGGTCCTGGATCCAAAATAGGTCAGATAAATGAAGAATAATGCATAATATACAGTATATTCCATGGCTTTGTTAATTTTGACCTCTTTTGTTACTTGTAAAAATGTAATAAATCTTTCATGGATATATCAAATCTCTTAAAAAATACAGTTTGCTTACTTATTTAGTTTTTTTTGTTGTTTTTTTTTTTTTTTCAAATAAATTTATTTATTGTAAATTACTTTATCAGCCCACTACAGTACCTTCACTGTCCACCAGGGGCTGTTGCTGACACTTTGGGAATCCCTGAAACGTGTTCTGTGTCTTTCTAACAGCTGAACGTGAAGAGATGATAAGCTGTGTTTATGTCAGTCGTGATGAGGAGAGAGTGGCTGTTGCCTTTTCCAGACCTGTCAATGTGAGCATCTTCACTTATTCTCCGAAGAAAAACAGCATCTTCACTCTTAAATTGCCATCCATAGAGTGTCGAGCCTCTTGTCCATGTGACATTTATTTTGTTCTTTTAGGCACAGTCTGTCGGCCTGCTGCTGGTGCTCGATGGTCAGCCCCAGAGAGTGGAGTGGAGGAGTGTCCACCCGCGTTTCAAACACAGCCCTGTCTGGGTATCCTTCTTCATTATGACACAAATATGACAGGTCACACCTTGATGTTTACTGTCACTGTGTGTGTTGCTGCTGATTAATCAGGATACAGGTTTAATATTCTCTTCATGTTATTCTTCACACACCACATGCTGATTGGAAGCATGGTGTGCATCAATGACAAGAAAAGTCACTGAGAAACTTTGATCATTATACAGGAGTGGAATACTAATCTTTCATCTTCAGGAGAGATAAATTTTGTATTCTTGTTACTACATTTTTTTCTTGTTTTGTTAGAACAGAATAACACGGCACCCTTAGTGTATTCAAAAAGATAGAAAAAATGGGTGCTTATCTAGAAATAATGACATACGCCTGACTGTGCTGAAAGGGAGCTCGTAAAAACGCTATCTAGAATTGTATTCCCATATTCATTATAGACTGTTAATACATATAATTTACCTAGCACCAAACAGATGTATTTTTTAAATTTATAAAGGTTTTAAAATTAATCCTCCATCCATCTGTGGTCCATCCACCAGGCACAAAATTTCAATGTAAATTATCTTTTGGTAAGATTTTTTTTTTTTTTTTTTTTTTTTTTTTTTTTTGAAGTCTATACAAAACTCTAATGCATTTATTATAGACTAGCTTTTATGCACACGTTTGAGTATAAAATTGGCTCTGTTCTTTGATGAGCCATGTTGCATACTCAGGCCCCAGGCAGGTTTCTGTTTATTTTAAATGGGGCTGTTTTGGCATGCAACTTTTTTTTTTTCTTCATTTGAAACAAAATTAGGTAAAACAAGCCCTCTGAAATAAACCACGTCATCCTTTTTAAACCTTGACTCTGGCTTAGATCTGTGATCTCCCTCCGGGAACAATAAGTGACATCACAAATGAACATAATTTAACTGTGCACTGGACTGAAAAGCCCACTCACAGAGACTGCGCCCTGTACACAGGTAATCATTTTTGTGTTTAGTTAGATGTATTGTTGCACTGGAAGCTTTATTTCAAATGTGTGTTGTATCTTGGTTTTTACCCCTCAGCCGGGGGGTATTTTAATCGTTTTTGTCGTCCGTCTGTCTGTCTGTCTGTCTGTCTGTCTGTCTGTCTGTCCATTCAACAACATAATCGCATTATCTGAAGAACGCATTGAGATATCTGCATCAAATTTGTACTGTGGATGTATTTTGGCATGGAATAGAAGCCTATTGAAAATAGGTCACCTTGACCTACTTTTTCAAGGTCAAATGGTGTTTTGCAGTTATAATATTTGAGTACTTTCAAATATAAATATGTATGTAATAAGTTTTACACAAAGACAATCTAGTTTAAATTATAGGATAATAACTTCCAACAGAATCTTATGCTATATTTGGCCGAAGGGTATTAAAAGTGCACAGTACTTTATGTTTTTATTATACGTTTTACTGTTAACAGGTCGAAATGAAAGTTGGTGTCGGGACTCTGCTACCGATCAGGAACTTTTCAGGTACTCTTCAGACATGATGAAGGCATATCACGTAGTTTTACTTTGAGGAACCAGACCTCAGTGTGCTCTTTTCTGTAGGAGTGAGCTGTCTGTAGAGAAGACCTCTGTGTTGCAGTCAGAGCTGCAATCGTGTAACCAGCTACAAGAACTGGAGCCACTCAATAAGTGTAAGTTGTTTTAAATCAACATGGTTCGTTGATCTTTGGAGTGTTGAGTAATCAGCCTCCTGCATATAAAGGCATCAAGGAAAAATTTGCTGTTGTTGATCATGTTTTCATTGCCTTTGCAGGGTGCTTATTGACCATTATCCTCCTGATGAGGGCGCTAGACCCCCTGGGATATGAGAAGGAGACGCTGGCTCATTTCCAAACACTTAAAGTGAGTACAGAGCATCCACATTGAATGGTACTGACAATTAAGTGTATTTGTACACAACAGAAGTGCATATTTCTTTCTTACTTAGGAAGTGGACTCCATGCGCTCAGCCTATTACAGCGACCTGTGCAGCAAGTTTATGATTGAAAACACCATTCTGAAAATGGAGTATGCTGAAGTGCGTGTCTTCAGTATTTCAGACAAGGTTGGTTAAGAGTTAATAACAAGGAATGATTTTCTTACATTGTCTGTAATTTCAGTAAGTTCTCAAAGCTAATTTCTCAACTTCTTTCCTAACAGAACTTGACCACATTATGCCATCTGGATCAGCTGTTATTAGTTACCCATATCAATCTGTCCTCCAATCAGCTGCAGCGGCTACCTCCTCAGTTCGCTATGTTGCAGTGCCTGGAGGTGATGCAGCTGTAATATGAACCTGAATGATGTTCCTTTTTTACCTTCACATATTTCTCACTTTTACTGAATCACAGTGAGAACAAGACATATGGACTGTTTTTTTCACACAGTGTCTAATGAAAATGGTTTCTTCCTTTGCAGGTTTTGGAGGCTGACAATAATTCCATAGAAAGCCTGGAGGGAGTGTATCACCTTCCCAAACTAGAGGAAATCCTCTTGAGGAATAACAGTATCCTTACATTACTAAAAAAAAAAAGTTAATTAGATTTGTGTTAACTCTAGGAAGCCAATGTGATAGGATCCATTTATCTCCTCTCACATTGTCCTAGTGACTCAAGAAATGTGTGAATCAGCTCTGAATGCTGCAAAACAACCTCAGGAAAGAGCATTAGCAGCTGATGTGTAAAGAGTGTGTTATATAAGACGTACTACACACAACTACAGTGTTTACAGAGTTTGGAAATAGCAGTAATGATAACACTCTTCAGTTCACTGCAAAATGATTTGTTTTTACCTGAAACTTCACTCGGCAGAAGAGTAAATAAAATCAGCGCTGCAATTTCACACAGCAAACAGTATCATTAGGAAGGGATGACATACTTAACAACACATCATCTCACGTCCCCCTCCTCTCCACGCTCCACTTCCTGTAATACACTTGAGATGAATTAATGAGGTCTGCAGGTTGTGACACTGAGGCTACATCCAGGTTAGTGTTTTCTGTGTGTAATGACTGTAGACATACAGTGTCACTGTAGTCCAGTCTATGTTTAGCATTCAAGTTTGACATTCACACTAAATGAATTCACATCCCATCATCACATTTGTCATGTTGATCTTACTTTTGCACTAGAGGATATGCGTCACAATGGCTATTTATTCCTACTAATGTTACTCACTACAGCACACGCACACCAAGGCTTTTTCATTAACCCAGATGCACAGAAATATCTACATTGGCAGACCTTCAGCCACTTGCCTCCTGCCCCAAGCTGAAGCGCCTTGATCTCCGTGGCAACCCCATCACTCAGACCTCCAGCATTGAGTCGCAGTTGGCCGAGCTCCTGCCCTCAGTCACAGAACTCCTGCTCTGATCAGACAGGGGGCAGGAATCACTGCCGTCATCGTCCTAGCGTTTGATAGTCCTTCACATTCTTGGGTGTGTTTGTTTGAAACAAAGCAAGCGTCCTGTGACTCTTTGTTCCACTTGTTTGCGAGATTGTCAATCACACCTATTCCTGAGCATCTGAAAAGCTGATGCTTCAAAACAAGTCACAGCCCTTTCTAACAGTTTTGAAACCAGTCTACATCCGTCTGTGTGAATGTGTAATAATCAATGTTGCATTTGTTTAATTGTGTGTATGGATGTTCCTAATGCAAATCACCCTAATGCATGCTAACATACTGTTAAAGGAGTAAATTGACTGCACATGGATTGGCGTGAAGAAATGCTGGCTTATTGCATCTATGAGCTTTGAAGTGGTCAGATTTCAGGAAGAGCTAACTTAATTGATCATTCAGGCATTGCATATTTCTCATATACATTTTTTTTTAAACAAAAAGGTTATGTAAAGCATTTAATATATGACACTATACTGTTGCACAGTAAGTCACAAAACCAGTAATAAAACAGCACACATTGTGTCACTGCCTTCCAGTAAATTTTTGTTTGTTTTTCTTGTGTGGAAAAAAAAAATAAGTGTCAGAGGAACAGGCTTTTTCCAATGGGCCTGAAGGTGTGCCTGGGCTTTAGGGAGAGTGTCATCTGGTTCTACCAGAAGTTATGACACTGCCTTTGTTCATTTGATGACCTTTTTCTTGTGATAAATTAGATTTTGCAACACATCAATTTGATATTTGTTTTACGCTGATGTCATGGAAATTTCAACTGAAGCCTATAAGCGACTACTGATCTTTAGGAATGTCCTCCCACACTCATTTACAACCAGGAGTGTGTGTACTCCTGGGGGTTGTGCACTTTTTAACATTTCCTTTTGAAGAATATTTGATCTAAAAATGTATATATAAGCCAAACCATACAAAATTGCAATCTGAATAGGAAAAAAGACTTGTATGTTTGATGTTTTGTTTTGGTGGGTTAGATCTGGTTTAAATAATGAGAATCTAAACTAATGTGGATTCTCAGGCCACTTTCAAGGGGTTCTTTTTGTAATCAGGATAAGTAGATTGTGGCTTTTTCTGTAAATATACAAAATACACAGTCGTAATATATGTAAATTTTCAGCTGGATTTACTTGTTCCATCTTTGTTCATATATGAAAAGTTCAAAATCAGGAAAAACTGTAGAAGATAAACCTCCAACAACCATAAAAATTACCAAACAGAAAACAAAGTTATGAGGTCCTTGTAACATTCATTGGCAGGTGCTTTCTTTGTTCTGAGTTGGTCTGGAGGTGAAATAGGTGGGGTTATATAATCTTGGGTGTGACTGAACCGAGACCAACAGGGTTGTGAACTTGGATTTGACATTGTCATATTCATTGTTACAAAATATAAAATATATTGAAACTGATCATTGTCATGAGTCAGTTCAAAACCACATGTTGCATTCAAGAAACATAAAACTACTTGGCTGACAAGAAGAAAAGTTGAAATAGTTTTCTAAATGTAATGTAAAAGTGTTTTATAATAGTATCATATAAGTAATAAATAGATTAAAGCAAAATACATGAATCAAGTGTGCTGTATTTGTATGAAAAATATTGTAACAGTAGAGGAATTTATCTAAATATTAATGTTAAAAAACACGTAGTTATATTCCAGTTAACAGGGCAGTAAAGGGATATTTGACTTTGATATAATCTGACAAAATGTAGAGGACAACATGCGTGCGGGAAAAAGTCAAGAGATCTCCCAGCAGAGATAAAATGACTGCTATCTCTCTAAAATCCCCATTAATTCCTCATCTAAAATAATGAATTGTGTATATGGAGTTCTCTCCTGTGGGGATCAGTCTGGGTTTAACAATTACCTTCTCAAAAGACTGAGTGAAAACCAACTTAACCAGTCAGTGCACATAACTCAGAATGGCAAATCATACAGTTTGTGCTTTATCTGATGAAACACAAGCTTTTGAACAGATTCTGCACAGTCTCTGTCTAAGATGGGAGCCCTCCTACACGATGTGAGCCACCTGTCCTACCTCTGACTGAACTGATCTCTGATCATCTGTAATTTTAGTTTTAACTACTAATTTTACTACCCTCTATAACATCCCCTAGACTCTCATAGACCTACTATTTCTGTTGCCTTATGGGAGTGGAAAACTGCTCTTAAACAAGGACAGAGGAATCTTTCACAGTTATAACAGCAACACCTTAAATATAGTTGAATTACAATTACAGCTAATATCACCTTTTGGATGCATAGTTCATACTAAATGATATCAGATAAGATAAGAGATATGATATGATATTTATATCACACTGAAATGTAACGTTTTTGCACAATTAAAATGACATTCAGAGAAGACAAGTGGACTATTGGCCTTTTCTCATGATGAAAGACAAGAGATCCAAAGCACTCATCTGACAGCAAGTTAAAAAGCCCTTATTCTGATGTCTGTTTCATGATGAAATTCTAACAAAAAATAGACAATGCTTGTACATGCTGAAATACATCTGGGTTACAACCTACGCATAGCTGCACAAACAGCCTGCTTCATGCTGTCTTCATAAAACAAAATGATGTCAGAAGCTGCTATCGGGCACGTATCTGGCCTGGCTGCAGTGTGAGCAGCAGGAAGGCGTGTCTTCACCGTCTTGGCTCAAAAGTATTTAAAGCTGTGCCTAAGTTTTTGTGTGAAACACAAAGCCACACAGCGATCAGAAGGTTTCTTCTTCCCATCTGCACTGTCGCATTTCATCTGCTGTTCAACTGAGTGAGTGTGTTTTGTTGTTTCACATGTAACTCTGTCGATATATGAACTGATGTTTTTTTTTTTTTTGGCTTATGATGTTGATTTATTCCTTTATTTTATAAACAAGGTCTAACTGTCCTTCACTTGCTCCCATGCAATCTGTCTAAACAGACTCCCTTCAGATTATGTGCCTGGGTGATTGATCTCCAGAGGGAAAAGGTTATGAAGTTTAACAGATGACTTACTGTTATATTAGTATTATGCAAATAAGTTTCCCTAATGGACAACCTTTGTATAATTAGACTGTTTAGACTTCCTTAGTGCTGCAGTATAAAGTGTATAAACTGTATATATGATAGAAGAGTGCGTAATGTGATGGAACTTACTCACCATCTGAATCCCAGAAACAACAAATATACTCTGATAGTACTGTAAGTTATTTGTCCAATGGATGTAAAAGGGACATTTTCCAGTGTAGAATCAGCTAAGGGTTAATGCATTATATTCTGTAGATTCAACCACAATGCAGGCATCATTGAAGGTCCCTTTGTTTCTCTTTTTGAGGCTCAAAATTAGGGGCCTTAAGGCATTGGTCATGAGTGTGGCTGAGGGAGGGTTAGTGGATCACCACCCTCCTGGAGGAAAATAGGCAACATTGATGAACAGCACATGGGGATGTCATATCTGCTGCTAACATCATGAGGCTGAACTTTGACCCATTTCTTTTGACAACTCTTACTAAATTGCATAGGGGCTGCTGTGTTTGCAAGGTCTGAGGCACCATGTCCAATACAGCCACTCAGAGGTGATTTCATATAAGCGGAGCGCCACGGTCCAGTGTGAGCCAGAGGAAGACTGCTCTGAATATTTAGAATGCAACTCAGCAGATGATAAAGTGATGAGATCTCCATCTTATCGCAGGTTCAGTTCCCGGGCATCTCATTTTTTTCAACATGCCATTCAGTCTTACTCTTAGTGAATAAGATTTCTCATCTCACTGCAATGGTGAATGCCATTCATTATTATTTATTCAACAAATTATTAGAAACAGCTGACGGTTCTGCTGATTGTGAGTATTTGGGGCATGATTCTCTCCGCTCCTGTGTGAAAAACTGAAATGTCAACGCTAAAAGAGAGTATAGGCCAAGGACAAACCCTCTAAAATTTTGGAGCATATCCATGAAAATGGGTGGAGGCTGTAATTTTTTCCTGCTTTATTTAACCATGCAAAACGCCAGAACAGTAACAGCTGAATGAAAAATACTTACAATTTAATGAAATGACAAAATGAGGAATGGGAGAAAGTATAGTTCATCAAATATAAATCTGTGTACCTGCTGTATATGTAGAAAAATATACAGTATGCAATACAGTATAATGGCTGTTCCCTCTACTTTATGAAACTAGATTAACATATAAATATGCATATCTTTAACAATAATAGCCTAGATTCATCTACTATTGCTGTTTTAATGATGCCAACAGGGTTTCTGAGTGAGAGGGAAGTATACAACTGTTGTGTAGTGTAAATAGTTCTACATCAAGTTTTTTTTTTATGCATGATTTTTATATTGGTTTATGCTCGTCAGCAGTAAAAGTGGTACACAATCCTGAGCTGGGGGGGGGGAGGCATTCTCTCACTTGCAAAAGTATGTATATGATATATTGGTCTGGCTGACTGTTTTGCTAATTTGCATATGAATAGGAAGTAAAGTGTCAGCCATCGCTTCATCTAAGCCTGTTTGGTCACTAAAACCAGGGAATGTGTGAGGGAAGTTTTTAGAAGGTTTGCGCTACTTTTTGAAAGGTGGAATTACCTCTGTGGTGAATAAGGAGAATAAGAAGTAGGATTGGGAATATGTTGCCCTGTTGAAATTTACTAGAAATCACGCACAGTTTTTTATTTACTTTTTGACAGTTCACTCAAGATATGTGATTGTAATCTTCTTTGCCATGAGCTGGCAAACCACTGTATTTTGTGTTTTTCCACTCTAAAATAAATGCATTTCATTGTATAGTTGTGAATCCGAGCACATGCTTACCTCTCCAGAAAATCTGCTGGATGCTCTCCCTGGCTCATAAATCAGATTTTAATTCAGCATCAGCGAAACAGCTCCAGATGTGTCCTGGTGGCATCACGGAGTCAAAACAGGCTTCCTGTTCTGCATTTGTGCACATGTAAACTGAACAATTGAACCATCTGTATGAATGATCCTGTTTGAAAGAAATAGATCTAATTAACATTTCTCACGATGTTTGTTCTAAATGCATGAAAATAAATAAATGCAAATCCAATACCAGCAGTAGTATACTGTTCACTGCAGTAGCTCTAGTTGATGTATCTGGCAGTATGCACCCATCCGCATGTCCTATCCTCAGCTCTGACTCTCACACAGTAAATCCAAGGATTAATATTTAGAATAGCATCGAAAGAAAATAGAGTGTTTCTTTACACAAGATAGCGCAGGGAAATCTTGCAGGCTGTCACTTTTACAGTATTTTGGGATGTTTATCTCAATTCATCATTAAAGATAGCAACATAAATACACTCAACAACAAAAAAATATCACTATCAATTTCAAATAAATAAAATGTGTTACGTAAGATCCAAAAGTAATAAGGCTGTCAGCAAAAATCACATGACAAGGGGAATTAAATGTCAGCTGTGTCATTTGCAAAAAGTCTCATCTTACACTTCTTCCCCTCCAAAAGTAATTGGAGAAGAATTATCTTACACCTCACAAAGCAAAAACATACACAGCAGTCACAGACGTCACCCCCAATAAACATTACCTCGGAAATCAGGGCAAACGGAGCCTGTTTTTCCTCTGAATAAACATGGTGACTATCTCTGTCCTAATTGTGTTTGTCATTTTGTCAGGATGCCGGTGGAGGCAAGGCCAGTCAGAGACAGATCTGCTGTGGGCCGCTTTCCAACTGTCACTTTAGGATTTTTGGAGGAAACTGAGGAAGAAAAGGAAGCAGAAAAAGAGAATGTGGAGACGGAAAGTGCATGTCGTCAGTGGCTGCGAAAGGCCTGTCCCTGCTGTTTCCCCACGCCAAGTGATGATGATTTGGCAAATACTTTGGTCACAGGGATTGATGACCTGGAAAGTGGGGAGGGGTTAAATGGAGAGAAGCCTGTGGTTGGTGACAGTGAGCTTGATGGTAATTTATTCTCTTATTTTATCTTATTTTATTTTATTTTATTTTAATTTTTTTTTTTATCAAATCAAATTTTATTTATATAGCGGCAAATCATAACAAAAGTTATCTCATGACACTTTACACATTGAGTTGGTCGAAACCAGACTCTAAGCCAATTTACAGAAACTCGACAGAATCCTCCAGGAGCAAACACTTGTGACTGGTGACAGTGGCGAGGAAAAACTTCCCTTTAACAGCATAAACCTCGAGCAGACCCAGACTCCTGAAGGATTGCTGTCTGCCTTGACCAGCTGGGGTTAAAGGGAGAGAGTAAAGGAGGAGAAGAAGAGAGAGTGATAGAGATAGAGAGAGACTGGGGGAGAGGGGGAGAAGGGGAGAAGGGGGAGACACATGGATGCAGTTGATGCACAGAAAACTGAACAAGAACTGTCAAAAGTAGATCAGCTGGTGTTAGTTTAATTACTAGAAACCAGAACAAAGGTCCATGACTGTTAATACTACCACTACAAATACAAGTACTAACAGTGGATATACTACTATTACAACAGTTAGAACAAACAATAGAAACCTCTACCATCTATGGAACAACATAATAAACACTATCATAACTATATGGATAAGTGAGTGATGATGATGAAGGCAGGAGAGAGGCAGGACCACAACAGCAGGTCTACAGATGTTTTAATTTTAACTTTTATTTAACCAAGACTTTTTTACAAGAGCCTCCTGGCCAAAAGGTACTAACAAAAGGTTCCAGACAGGACAGCAAGCAAATGTAAACAGTGTAAAAGCTCTCCACCAACATTAGGTTTATTGGTTTATTACACATTTGCATTTGTCAGCCTCTGTATTAAGATACAATCTGTGAAGAATTTATAGCAGTTTCAGAGAAAAAACAGCTTCAATAAACCAAGGTGTCAGTATTTAATGTGACCTCCCTTTGCACTGAACATGTCTTTAACCCTTTTGTTCAGACCATTTCAGATTTATTGCATTCATTTTCTGATGTTTTATAACAGATTTCATTTAACACATGTCAGATTTTTCTGTTTATGCTGCTTCTCATCATGGGGTCAGAGGTCACACTGAATACTGACTTTAACCTTTAGAACCCATTTACTTCAGTTTTTTGTGTGTTGTTTAAGGCTGCACACACATTTTTTTCTGTATTTTCTTGTTGTACCTGAGGAAAAGAAAATGAAAATTAAAGATTTATTCTCATATCAACCCTGCAAAAACAACAAAGCTAAAGGTAGCCCCAGACTTTTTGTACAGTTCTGTACATACACACAGAGGCCATACGAAATACAAGGACAGTCTAATTACCATCTGAGAGCTCACAAATAGATTTATGAAATATATATACAGCTCAGGAAAAAATTAATACTATTAGGTATCGTTGTGTATGTGGGTCTAATCAAGCGAAAGTGAACATCAACATGAAAAAGTAAATTTGCACACATTATTCATCAGGTGGGCTCATTTTTCAGCTAAAGATCTCTATTTTATGCAACTGTTATCCTTTTTAACCCTTTCATGCATACTGTTCACTACAGTGGACAGCTATTCTACAGCTGTTCTCTTGTATATTCATGGGTTTTGTTGTTTTAGTTCCATATCAGCCAACACAGTGGACGCTTATGCATCAATCCATACACTGCAATTCATACCATTACTGTAACTTTGCTGTTCTTGATAAATCTGATCTGCAGTAATATATTTCAGTGTAAATCAATTGCTAATTATTATTAGACTGTAATTAACAGTTTTCTTAATCAAAAAGGTTTGTTTTTTGCATTATATCTCCATGAAGTGAGTAATAACTAGTATCAGAGTATGTTAAAATGTGAGGAAAACATCAGATTAGGCGCATGAAAAATGTTTTTATTTCATAGTTTTCACACAGTATATCAGTTTCTGATGATGGGTTTTAAATATATGCTTCTTTGCTTCAAAAACTAAATGTATGGTGTCCAGCTGAGTGGACATTTTTGTAACTCCATGAAAAATAGGGTCATATCTAAAGAGGAATAAAAACACATGGGAAAAAAATCTCGACTAAGGTTCTCATAATTCATGCATGAAAGGGTTAAAATACCACTTGAAAAAAAGTTACAACCGATTTTATCAATTGTACCTTTTACACCATAGCCATGTCTCAGACATAAAAAATATAACTCGAATTTGACACTAAAAATTACATCTAAAAAACTGGAAAATTGATTCAATCTGTCACATTTAAAAAGACTATCTGTGAACTGTTACCCAGAAATTACTCTTTATTTGTAATTTACTTATTTCAGTATGAACCACCACAAGTTATAAAGAACACTGTGTTAGTATTAAATACATTAAATAAAGCATTGTGATTATATCTGGCTTGTTGTTTTAAAAAATAAGTCAACATTTTGGCTAATACATACAATGGTAAAGAGTTGTCCATGTGTTACTATGGCAACCTGTCCACATGTTACCACATTCTGATGTCAATAAAACAGAGACTTTTCAATATTTTACTCCAAAATTTATTTTCAGCATCGTTGAACATAATACCTAAAAGGTTTTGTTCTACTTGATATCAATTTCTGTCGAGAACCGCATTTTATGAATGTTTGCGTAAAGCTTAAAACAATGTATGTCCGTTTCAAGTCCACATGTTACTGAGCAGTAATTTGACATTTTTCACCTAAAAATTTTATCTCCCCAAATTTTGTTATACATAATATTAAAGTGCTTATAAATACCTGCTGAAATATGTATAATACATGCATATAAGTCACTCTGCTTACATGACAGAGACTGTTGAACATGAAATGTGTCCACGTGTTACTGCTTGATTGGACCTGTGTATGTATGTTTGACAGAAATGAACATTTATGTTCATTTAGAAACTACAAAAACTTCCCAATTTCCAATTATGCCGTTTAGAGCATTTACAGCAGATCAAATTAAAACAGAAACATTTTAAACCATGAATGCAAAACAAAACACAATACTAATCTTTTCAACAAGGAAGTGTTCAGAAATCAGTTGTTGGCAGAATCTTCATGTTCAGTTACAGCTTTCATGTGTCTTGGCATTGTCTTCCACTGGTCTTTTGCATCACTGCCTCATGGCTCAGCTTATGTCCATCCATCTTCCTCTTGATCGCATTCCAAGGGGTTTATAATGGAGGTCACGTCTGAAAGTTGGAGGGATTTCTTTATATTTTCAGGGCTATATAGGCAAAAGAAGTGCCTCATTTCACACACCTCACACTTTTATATCTTTGTTTTGTAGCGCTCCTCCTGAAGGTGCAATCAATAGACCTGATAAAGAGCAAATCAGAGCAGAATCGCATGGAGCACCACACAGACCTCTACCAAAGTGAGGATTTCATCATCCGCAGAGGACAGACTTTCCAGATGTGGATTACCCTGTCCCGACCTTTTAACCCCAGCACCGACAAACTTCACCTCAACCTTAAAATAGGTTAGTCACGTGCAGTCCTCCATGGATTTTGTGTGTATGAGTGTTATCTTTGCTGATTTTAACAGGCATCAGGATAATTACAACCCCAAATCCACAAACATTACAAAGACTGTGTTAAATTGAAATTGAATCTGAACCGGTGATTGCTGATTGGTAAATTATCTTTGTCCTGTAATACACTTAAAGCACCAGGGCAGAACATTATTTCACATTCACTTCTTAAATTTATTTAGATTATTTCAAGGTGTTCCCAAAAAAGTGGAAAAGTATTTGTAACTCTGTAATGTTACTGTTTTTGTCTATTTCTGCAATTTTTGTCAATACCCCCCCCCCCCCCACACCAATTATCTTAATTGAATTTTATTACATTTTTACAACAACAAATGGCTCAGCACAACACCCAGTCTATATGGAAATAAAAATATGAAGGTGTTGGATGATAAACAGAGTAAAAACTAGAAAAGCACTTGGTGAGCGCAGACCTCCACCAAGGCAGATCAATCCCCCATCACCACCAAAATTTAATTATTTGTTCTTTGTGCCAGTATCAGCGTTTCCTGAAAATTTCATCCAAATCCGTCCATAAATTTTTGAGTTATCTTGCTAACAGTCAAACAAACAGACAGACAGTCAGACCCCGATGAAAACATAACTTTTGCCGTTGGGTAAAAAAAAAAAAAAAGACTAACCCAAGATAAAGAAAATAATATACGGAATAGACTTGTAGTGAGGAAAAAACAAAGATAAGACAATAGAGCAGTGACAGGTGAGATCAGTAGTGATCTTACTGTGAACAGGCACCAAAGACTTTCAGTCACTGATGAGGTATGATGTGACTGATGAGTTAAACGAAGATATGGAGTCTAAATTCTCATAAACTGTCCACCCCTTTGAGGAATGAAGTAAACAGGTCAAATATTCCATAGGAAAGCATTCCATAAAGATTTTATGCAAAGTTGTTTTAGTGGGAGGTTTGTTATTTATCCAAGATATGAAAATATTTTTCCTTGCAGCATATGCGAGGATATCCATAAGCAGTAGTTCCCAACCTTTTTTGGCTCAGGACCCCATTTTAGCATCACAAATTTCTGGTGACCCCAGACAGTCAAAGCACAGACTTCTTTTTTTTTTTTTTTTTTTTGCTAAAATTAATTTGTTTTTGGTCATGTAATAGTTTGCTATACTATATTGCAAATAAAAGTTAATTTTAGATGATATTTAGTCTATACAATGTATATTATTATGGACGGAGGCAGAAAAGCCAGGTGTAGATTACTGCACAAAGTGAGAATTTTATTTTCCTTGGTCAGGATATGTACAGTCAGTCCAGCTTGGATTTACAAGGCTGACAATTAATACTGAACAAACAAGAACTCAAACTATGAATTATGAAAGAGCTGCAGCATCTGAAACTGACCACAATGAACATTTGACAGATAAACAGTACCACAGTGCTTCAGTTTCAGCGTCAGAGTTTGTCATGTCTGTTATGTATTGTGATTGTCTCTCTCAACTCACCAAATATTTTTTTTATTATTAAGTTTTTACTTTTATTTTTATCAATTACTAGAAATTTCAGGCAATCCCATTTGAATTCCAGGCGACCCCACGTGGGGTCCCGATCCCATGGTTGTAAAACACTGTCCTAAAGTCTTTTCAAGCTGGTGTTGACAATGATGTCCCAACTGGGATGTCCCAAGAGATAAAGGGTCCAGTTTCAAAGACACTCCAAGAATCTTTTCTATATCCTGTAAAATATCCATCCAATAGGACTGAATTTTTAGACATGACCAGACACAGTGTGTATTGGGTCCTATACTGTATTAGTCCTGCACTTCAAATACAGAAAGTTCACAGAAAGTGAAAGTTGATGATTCATCTGGTGTCTTTTATTAGGAGAGATTTGCCCACAGTGCTGAATATTTTTGTCAATACTTAAAACACATTCACGGACTGAGAACGCCAAGTGATGAAGTGTTTCAGGTGTCATTTTATCACATTCTTCTTGCAAACACGTGTCAAGCTGCACAATACCATCCGGTTTTCATTTTGCATTAAAAGACACTCTACACATTCTCTATTAGGGATGAGTCGAGACTACATTGGGTCAGTCCAACACCCACACCCACCCATGTCCATGATGTGGTTTTGCATTTTTTTGTTTAAATATGCATGGACATCCCTGGTTGTTGATGTAGTATGTGTTGGTCCATAGCATGTGGTGGGGCACAACATAAGGCTTGAAGTTCAGACTGGTGTTTGTTGATAATTTTCTATATTGTTTTGCTTGAGAAAGATTTTCTACAGTAGTCATGAGTCCACGAGGTTCTACCAGCTATAGATGAATAATGTTTTTGATGTGGTTTTATCTGACGGATCTGAGACCGCCTTAGGCTTGCACCCTTGCCCTTTACACATTGAAATACATTCAGATTTCTTGAATCTTTTCATTCTGTTATGGTCAAGGGTGAAACATCAAATCCATTCCTGTCTGCCTTGGAGGAATTGTGATTATAAATATTCCAATATTTTTCTCACACATTTGTGGCTGGTGGAACTAACTTTGCTCCTATAGGAATAGATCTTTCCTTGATGCTGCTTTTGTACCAAATGATGTATTATTATTATTATTATTATTATTATTATTATTATTATTATTATTATTATTATTATTACTTATTCAAATCACAGTTATTTCAACTCATTATGAGCCCCAATTTGCACTGCTTTCTTTTTTTATTTTGGATTTTCTATACAGCATTTTCAGATTTGGGGTTGTATATAAGAGATATATATATATATATATATAACCCTCACCCTGGTCTCCAAGTGGACAGAGGGTGTTTGTGAATTACTTTGAGTGTCTGGCTGAGAACCAGGTACTTACAGTCTTTCTAGTGCTTGGCGGAGTTTGTTTCATTGCCATCATCACTCATTGTCTGTGAGTCCTGCACTACCATTACCCAACAAGCTGCACAAAATGTTCCAAAAGGCTTAAAATGATCGAACAGAAACTTTATATTGACCACTCGGATTTGGAATTCAGCTGTCTGGTGGAGGTTTGCACAGCCAATCGATTGTGACCACTCACATGAATAAATGTAGCACATTCTAAGCCGAACAATAGTGGAATTATACGTCTACAGTACACATAATGAGGAAGAAGAGCGATTTATTGACAGTGAAATGTGGAACCCACGAATAAAAATGTCATACCTATCAGCACTCGTTCAGGCTTTGTAGACAAAAGCACCACAGAGGAGGAAATGACACAGATAATGACTTAAATATACAAAGAATGACTGATTAATGAAAGGTATCAATGATAGTAAACTCAGAATACATCATTAAAATAGTAGATACAGTTGTGAAATATGACATTTCTGCTAGTGTAATTTAGCTGTTTTTATACAGCCGAATAAAGACTGTTATGATTATGAAAAACCAGTTTAAGGGTTGCTCAAATAATGGCCATTAAGTAATGATGTAATTACTGTGAGACCCAGTTGCCATAGTGCATTTTGCAAAAATACAGATAAGTATAATCTCAATTATTTAATTTAATTTAATTTAATTTAATTTAATTTAATTTAATTTAATTTAATTTTATTTTATTTTATTTTATTTTGTTATTATATCAGCATCTCTATCAGAATCTAGATTCTACATTTCCAAATTACACATATTCGGGATCTGCCGAAAAGTCATCTTCTGGTTTGATAGATCCATGGGTAAAATCTATAATTATGAAAACTAATGAAACTTTGAAAATGAATTTCCCCCAAGATTAGTCTCTGATCATGAGGTCAGAAATGAAACCGAATGAATCCAAGCCAGAAGAACCAGAGCATACTCCTGTGCTTTCCTGAAGCTTTTAGAAAACCACAGAGACACACATGATAATTAAAAGTTCAGTAACGGGAAAGTGATGGGTTAAGGGATTTGGGAGAAAACAAGATTATCCAGGTTAATTAATGTTGCCCAAAACTTAGTCTTTTACTGATTTGTCCTCACATTTTGTGTGTAGTATACAGCCTATGTTGCACTTGTGTTTGTGTTAGATTAATTTATAGAAAGATTAAAGGGGAAGGGGAGTGAGGGAAAAAGAGAGTGGGAGATTTTTGGTTGCTATCGCTATGGTAACAGTTCTAGTTGCTATGCTCTGGTGGGGAATGTTTTACAGATGCCGAGTCCTCAGTTCTGCTCCAACTAAAAACCCAGTGTACTCACAGTTCACCAATATTGCTGCCACTACCAACTGTTTGCCACCTGTTTACCCACTGTTCATTGCTCCTGTCATTGTATTGCATTCTACAAAGTGTAGAGGACACAGACAAATATAGATCCTGCAATTAGAGCTGGTTGAGAAACCAAGTGAAGCTTGAAAAGAATAATTACAGTGTCTCTTATGGAGAAAGGCTGCGCATCCATTTTACAAATGATGTATTTTTTACCCTATGTTTGTGGTAATATTGAGAGGAAAATTCTTTTAATGAATAGTTGCTATTTTGAGACTAAAGCAACCAAAACAGGGGCAGTATTTTCTTTTTTAAATTGTACTCTTGATTTATTTGTTATACTCCACGCAGTAGGCTTGACAGAAACAGAACAGAAAATGCCAGCCGAACCTATTAAACAGGCAGTGTGAGAAATAATAAAAAATAACAACGCTGACAACCAGTAGTCATGCAGTAATTTCAAAAGGCCATCTGCCATCAAACAATAAGCATGAGGACAATAGCAGCTGCAGATAAAGCCCATTTTTAGCCTTTTGAAGACCGTGCCACCCCTCTCCAAATGGTGGACATTTAATTTCTTTAAAAAAAAAACAGTTTAGCAGAGAAGTGCCAATATCCCGCTCTTATTTCAGTCCAGACTGGTTTCAACAATAACTCTGACCGCACTCCCTGCACACACTGTATTGTAATACAAGAGCCCCATGGGGTTAAAGCTAATCATCACCCAATCTACAACAGCACAGTGATGTGAAAGTCTGCTGAATGCCTTGACTTTGTGGTTCATGGTGCGTTTCAGAGAAGCAAAATCCACTAATGGCTCCGAGGCTACAATTTTAGAACATCATACATTGAGCGTAAGTGTGTGACTGTGGGGCAGACGGAGCAGCACACCGGCACTTTTACTAGACTTTTACAGAATCTCATCATTATCCTCCTTGGAATCATAAATATATTCAAGAGATGTTTTGGAAAGCTGCCTCAAAGACTGTTATTGACAAAGCTGACACATGAGCTTCAGGTTTAAGGAAGAGGAGAACTCATTATGACTGCAAATAAATAAGTGTTAACCCCAAGCAAGGAGTCCACAAAAAGAAAGTCTTTGTTTCTTTGTTTTGTTTTTGTTTGTTTGTTTGTTTCTTTCTTTCTTTCTTTCTTTCTTTCTTTCTTTCTTGATACAAATAAGTCCCGAAAGACTCTGGAGACTGTCAAATATCATCTCATTTTCCATGGACATTGTTTAGCCACTAGCAAGCCCCATCTATTTCCCTCAGACCAGACCTGCTGCTGTCCTTGGTCCAGCACAACCACTGCTTTAATAGTGATAATAATAATAATAATAATAATAATAATAATAATAATAATAATAATAATAATAATAATAATGATGGATCTGATTTCTGTAGCCCTTTTCAAGGCATCCAAAGTGCTTTACTTTACTGATCCGTTATTCATTCACTCTCACATTCTCACTCTGGTGGTGGCAAACTACGTTTGCAGCCACAGCTGCCCTGGGGCAGACTAACGGAAGCGTGGCTGCCAATGTGCTCCAAACAGCCCCTCCAACCACCACCGAACATTCATACGCATTCATACACCAGTGTGAGTGACACTGGAGGCAAGGTAGGTGAAGTGTCTTGCCCAAGGACACAATGGCACATGACTAGGACTGAGAGGGATTCAACCCGCCAACCCTTCAGTTATTGGACAACTCACACTACCTCCTGAGCCATGTCATTGTACAACTTATGCTTCTGCCCAGGTGTCTCTGTGCCAGTTTTCTTTCTTGCTCAGTGTAATGTACTGTCTGTCTATGCTGTTTTGGTGCTGTTATTATAATCTGATTTTTAGTAGATTTCACAGAAGTTTCTCTCCTTTCATTTTTAAGGCCAAGATCATTGTCACTGTCAGCTGTGTAACTGATAAAAATCATCGTTGTGACACTGCAGTACAGTTAGCTCTCTATTCAGTTATTTACCAACCTGACAATTAAAGACAAGGTCATATTCACCGTGAATAAAGATGTTAAAGACACATCTCTATTCAGTGTAGACTTTTCATTTTCATCATTTTCATTTTAACGTTCAAACTTGTAGGTCTGTCCTAAAAAATTCTACATATCTGTATATATCAAGGAGGCATTAGACTTGTAGTTACTTAATATACTGGTGCTGTCAGACAGCATAGGAACTTTGGAGCTGCAGAGCAAACTGCTGCCTAAGCAAAGATTGCTTCTTCAGAGCAGAGCAAGAGATCAGCTCTGCCCTGACATGCACCGTGTGTGTGTGTGTGTGTGTGTGTGTGTGTGTGTGTGTGGACATGACTAATGTCAAATGTAAACTTGTTAATTTGTGGGGACTCAGCTCCTCTGGTCTCTGAAAGTAAATCATTGAATGTGAAGGTCAATTCAGTTCAGTGCAATTCAATTCAATTCAATCCAGTTCACTTCACTTCATTTTAATTCAGTTCAATTCAATTCAATTCAGTTCAATTCAGTTCAGTTCAATTCAATTCAATTCAATTCAATTCAATTCAATTCAATTCTATCCAAAAAAAATCCTGCAATTAACTGGTGATGTGTCCAGGGTATACCTTTCCTTCACCTGCTGGTGGACAGGATAGGCACCACTATCTCTGTTACTCTGCAGAAGATTAAGCGGGTTGGAAAATGAAGGAATGAAAGAATCTGTCCAATATACCACTCCCTCTGGTCTTTGACCCTCAGCTGGAGTGAGAAAAATGCAACCTAAAAAACCCATTAACTGTGCAAAAAAAAGGGGAGACACATTTAATGGATCCTCTTCGGGGACAAACAGTGTGATAGGTGGGTTGTCTGCAGACATTTGGATACAAGCATAATAGTGGATTGGATTTCTATAGCACTTTACAAAGCACCCAAATGACCCCCCCCCCCCCCCCTCCAAAAAAAAAAAAAAAAAAAAGAGAGGCGAGGGGTATTGTTTTTGGTTTGGTTTGCTTCTTTGTTTGTTTGTTAAAATTTTAGCAGCAAAACTACTGGTTGAATTCATACCAAATTGGGTTTTGAGATTGTCAGTGACCCAGAACAGATGTGATTACATTTTGGGGAAAGTAGGTTAAAATTCACATTTTTTATGAATTTTTAAGATCTTTTTTTCCCCATTTACTTATCTATGCTGTCATCACCACACGCAAAGAGATGATGACATCAGCTGGATCGATGCCAAAATAAGCTACAATATGTGCAAGGGGCTGGGTTTGTTGTGCCTGGCAACACTTGTTGATCCATTATTCATCCATTCTCACAGTGAGCTACGTTTGTTCGCCCTAGGGCAGGCTGATGGAAGCGTGGCTGCCCAAACACACCAAACGGCTCCTCTGACTAACACCAAACATTCACATACACTCATATACCAGTGTAACAACAGCACATGACTAAGACAGCCGGGATTCAAACCACCAACCCTTCAGTTATTGGACGACCCACTCTACCTCCTGAGTCACAGTTACCCTCCCCCCTAACAATGAACACAGAGGATTCCTAAATATTATGTGCAACAGTAATGTAATACATGTACGAGGGCTGTTCAATAAGTTCATGGCCTCACCCAGAAATGCTGGTTGTTATAATACAGGATGTTACATTCTTTCATGATGGGATAGTGATGCTTGAACATCGATGGACAAAGTGCATTGCTGTAAATGGAGATTATGTTGAAAAATAAAATATAAATTATCAGTCTGTGTTGTTCTGTTCTGGGTGAGGCCATGAACTTATTGAACGGCCCTCGTAGGTGTAGAATCAATGAACATCATGACCCTGCCTTTACACCTCCAACCATGTGACCCAGGCAGAAGGACAGGACTGACTCAAACAGAATTAAGAATTGTTTTCTTAGGAGGGGTGTTTTCTACACTTGTACAGTTTATTAGTGGGGGACAACAAAAATGCTGAACTTCACAATCTTTTAACGTTAAAAATGGTTTAACAGTAGAATAGGGTCACTGTGTATGTGGGCAAATTTGTGATGTTTTGTTCACATGAAATGCATTTTAATATGAAAGCCCTCATTCAAGCCAGTGTTTTGTCCATTCTGAGCTTTTAAGTGAAGTATAAGGCTGGATAAAAAAAAAAAAATCACACAGAAGACACATTAAAGACTCACATCAATGCACTCATTAGACACTCATTAGCATTAATCCTACAAAACCTATGATGCAAAGCTCTTTGTGGAATACAGTGATACTCTGCCCCTTTGAAATGAATGAGAAGCATAAATGTAAAACTCTAATGCCAGTGGTTCCAGTAAAGTACATTAAAATACAATTTGTACTCAATGTTGGAAAGACAGTAATTTAATACATCCCACACAGAACAAACTGCGATGCATCAAATATATTCGAGTCATCACTCAGTCTCAGTGAACTCAACGAACATAGAAGGTGATGGTAATCCACCTTAGCGTTAGATGCCACTAGTCTGTAGCATGCTACTGTGGTAACAGGGTGGAGTCTACGGAGGTGATTCACTCTTTTATTAAATAAAAACAGCTTCCTTAAAATCTTCCACACTGGACCTTTAAAGTTAGACAGGTCTGTATGAGTGTAAGTCTATGCAATGTCTTTACAAGTGATGGAAAGGTGTGTGTGAGATAGTTCAGTGCATGCTATTATGTTTCTATTTGGTTACTGTTGAGTCAGACATACCCAGCATACAAGGAATGCAGGTGTGGCTTTAACTGTAGGAGGTGAAATGCAATGAAAAATATAGTGATTAAAAACATTCTTGGCTCTGTTTTGCCGTGATGTCAGCACTGTCTTCCTCCGCCTTTACAGGGTCTGTGCCAACGGTGTCAAAAGGAACTCACATCATCATCCCTCTGGTGGATGAACTGAGGGACGATCGCTGGGAAGCTGCTGTGGTGAAACAGGACGACAAAAAGATCAAGCTCTCCGTTAATTCTTTACCGACCGCAGTCATAGGCCGATATCAGCTCACAGTCCAAACCAACTGCCCAAATGGCCAGGCTGTCTCCACACATGAACCTGCAAATGACATCTACATCCTGTTCAACCCCTGGTGTGAAGGTAACACAGGACTGAGGTTTTATTTTGACCTATTCAGCCGGATTGTAGTCCACACAGTTTGAAACACATATAAGATTAATGAGCTCCTCTGTAGAAAAGGTCACAGTAACAAAAATGCCAGTTTACAAAAAACCAGAGCCTCTGCTGTAACATTCAGACAGCTCACACACTGCTCGAGTTATCCCCAATTTCAAGTATGTTCTTTCTTTATCCCCTGACAGATGACAGCGTGTTCATGGATTCTGAAGATGAGAGGAAGGAGTATGTTCTGAACGACGTTGGAACTATCTACTATGGCACATCACAGCAAATAGGACAGAGGACATGGAACTATGGGCAAGTGAGTGAGTTGTGTAATCTATGGTTTAATGGTGAATGACCCAAGCAGCAGAAAGTGATAGGATCTTCCTGACATTCTTCTGTTTTGTTTTTATTTTTACTTCAATTTCAGTTTGATGAAGGGATTCTTGCTGCTTGTCTCTTTGTCCTGGAAAAGAGTGGAACTCCTCCATCTGGCTGGGGAGACCCAGTTAATGTAGCGCGAATCATCTCAGCCATGGTGAGACTGTGCTACCTATCAAGGGTGGGGCTGAATATAAATGGAGCACACAGAAAAACAGACAGTCTTTTTACAAAGATTTATTTCATATAAATATTTCAGAAATCTGTCTACACTATATGGATGAATAATATTTGGACATATCACACCTACAGCCTGTATGGCTTCCTATTCCTACTGATAACAAATATGATGAAAATGTTCATGTCAGTTGTTTTTACCCCTCGGCCAACTTCTGGCCGAAGGGGTATTGTTATCGTTTTGTCATCTGTCTGGTCATCCGTCTGTCTGTCTGTCCATTCAACAACGTAATCGCATTATCTGAAGAATGCATTGACATATCTGCACCAAATTTATACTGTGGATGCATCTTGGCATGGAACAGAAGTCTATTGAAAATAGCTCACCTTGACCTACTTTTTCAAGATCCATTGGCCTTGTGCAGTTCTAATATCTGAGTACTTTCAGATATAAATATGTATGTAAAAAGTTTTACACAAAGACAATCTAATCTAAACTAGAAAAGCACTCAGAGAGCACAGACCTCCACCAAGGCAGATCAGCCCCCCCCAATCACCACCAAAATTTAATAATTTGTTTCTTGTGCCATTATCAACATTTCCATCTAAATCCGTCCATAGCTTTTTGAGTTATCTTGCTAACAGACAAACAAACAAACAGACAAACGCCAATGAAAACATTACCTCCACCGTTCCTTGGCAGAGGTAATAATAATTATAGGCCAGTAACTTTCAACAAAATCTTACACTATATTTGGCCGAGGGGTATTAAAAGTGTGCAGTGCATTATGTTTAATATCTGTTACAATAATTATTATCATATTGTAATATATGAAATAATTTATTTATGATCAGAACATGATAGAAATTTAGAAGCAGGACAATTGTAACAATTTATTTGATGAAAACATTTTCAACTTTCATCGTTTATGCTATCTGCAGGCAGTGAAGTCTCTGGTGAATTACTAAAATTCAATATAAGGGCTTGTTTTTTGTGTTAACTTGCTGCATTTATCCTTGAAATAATAATGTGAAAAAAACTTCCAGGAACGCTGCCTCTTGGAGTCACATTTATTTCAAAATATTAACATTTAAGCTCATTAAATTTGCAAATTAGTCAGTATTATTCCCAAACAGTGATTGGAAAGCACTCAAAAAACAAGTTGTTTTTCCCAGTTTGGCCCTTATTTTAATATTTGTCATTCACAAGTGGCCTTACTGTGTTATGTGGTGCCAAAGCATTCAGTTCTGACTCAATTTCTGTTGGAAACTGTTGAATTCATGAAATATTTTCCCTTTCTTTTGTATCCAGGTAAACTCTGTGGATGATCATGGTGTCCTGGAAGGAAACTGGTCAGGAAACTATTCAGCTGGAACATCTCCAACATTTTGGAGTGGAAGTGTGGAAATCCTGAAAGAATACCATAAATACATTGGTTCACCTATTAAGTATGGCCAGTGCTGGGTCTTCGCGGGTGTTGTCACTACGGGTAAACCATTTTTTTATATCAAGTTCTTCTGACGTGCGCGTTTGTGTGAGTCCCACTGACAGTGATCCCTGATGTCTTTTCACTTGCAGTTTTAAGGTGTTTGGGTATTCCCTGTCGAACTGTAACCAACTTCAGTTCTGCCCATGACACAGATGTCTCCTTGACAACAGATGTATACTTGGACGAGAACCTGGACCCTTTAGACCATCTCAACACCGACTCTGTTTGGTGTGTACTGTCCCCTATCTTTTTTCATGTTCTGCTTTTGCTCCTCATAACATGCATCACACACAAGTTTATTAAAAGCCTGACTGTCAGCTCTTTTCTTGAAGGAACTTCCATGTGTGGAATGACTGCTGGATGGCTCGTCCTGACTTGCCTCCAGGCATGGGAGGCTGGCAGGCTGTCGACGCCACCCCTCAGGAGACCAGCCAGGGCACTTTCTGCTGTGGTCCTGCTTCTCTCATGGCCATCCGCAATGGTCAGGTCTATCTCAAACATGACTCTGCGTTTGTGTTTGCTGAGGTTTGTGACATTTGAACACTTATTTTCATTTACACTGTGTATGTGGATCATGGGTAGCTGTTTTTTTTGTCACAGTTAGAATGTAAATCAGCAGAGGTGGCCTGAGGCAACTGTCAAATAAACTCAGATTTAGAGCCTGATAGTCACCTGAAGGTCCCCAAGAGACCTTAAAATTTACAAAAAAAGAGCATGTTTTTTCTTACATGCTATGCCCATGGGGCTCAGCTGAATTAAATCAATTATTACGTCATTATGGTTAATGCATCCTGCCTTTTTCAGAGCTGGTGCAATGTAATGGAAATAAATTATATTCGAAACAACTGTAATCTATCAAACTAATGCATTTTAGAGCCCTCAAATCTGTGTCAAGGTCACAGAAGGGACACATCCACATCAGTGGGAGTCCCAGAATCTAATTCAGTTTAAAGCCCCAGTAAGGCTTCAGCGACCCTGGAATCAGAATACAGTCACACTTAAGATCAATAAATCACAGAAGACTGAGACTTTCAAAGGCTTAATTGTTTGCTCTGAAATGACAAAAAAGGCATCATTAATTTCCCATAAGTCCCCATTTAAAACTAATTATATTAGCCTGCTTGTCCACACACAAGTAAGCTGGAGTTATAATAGACAATTAATTTACATTTTCAACACTAAGTTTATGTTATTGTCAGTTATTTTCCATCTTTTGTCATCTGTCATGCTCTGGGAAAATGGAAGATGCTTTTTTTTCTGCCATTTTTATTTGAAGGATGAGTTTGAAGACAATACAATGCTGGGTTTTAGTCTAATTTGGTGCTGATGGGGAGTACATTTTAGAGCGCATCCATTTTGCCAGACAAAACATCAGGCTGTTTTTGTTCACTTTAGGCTGCATTATTATGTGAAGGCCACTTTCATGCACACTGTTAGATGTGATAACAGTCCAAATAACAATTTAAATGCACACATTCCCAAAACAAATGCAACGTATTAAAAATATATTCCAAATGATTTATTTATTTTTATCTTAAAACTCTTACAAAAGCATGTATTCTATTATCTGGAGAAATTCATTTAAAAGAGGTCTCTCAACACTGCACTTAAGTCATTAAATTTATCACTTACTACTTATGCCACCAGAGAAGCACTCTAAATTACATTTATTCCACACACGCCTGACCTACAGTGTGAGCAACTGATCTTTTGGTTGTTATTTTGCGCTGGCAGATTATGTGTGCTTTGCATACTAACAATGAGCCATACGGTACGCATCAAAATATGCATGACATGTCCTGGCTGTTCAGGCTTTTATTCTCTAACTCTCTGTCTCTTCATCGCCTCTGTTTTTTCAGGTGAACAGTGACAAAATCTACTGGCAGAGAAACACAGACGGGACCTTTAGTCAGATCCACAGTGAAAAAAAGATTATGGGTCACTTTATAAGCACAAAGGCTGTCGGTTCCAATGAGCGCAATGATATTACACACCTTTACAAACATCCTGAAGGTATGCCCGAGCATAGTGCAGGAGTAGCTCCAAAGACAAAACAAGGTCATTTTGGGGTATCTGGGTTTTCCTCTTGAATTGTTTGATGAATTAACCCTGAATATCTCTCCATTCTCAGGCACAGAGGAGGAGCGCATCGCTGTGGAAAGTGCATGTCGCTATGGCACCAAAGCAGAGGCCTATTCCTCCCCAACAGCAGAGGATGTCTCTATAGAGGTGACCATGGATGGAATTGGACCTCAAATGGGAGGAGATGCAAATCTGACTATCAGCCTGAAAAACAGCAGTTCTGAGGCTCGTACAGTTGTTCTGCACAGCCAGGTGGCAGTCATGTACTACACTGGTGTACACAAGTCCACTGTGAGAAAAGACAAGACAGATGTAGCCATCCTCCCCAGTGAGAGTAAGTGTAGCTTTTATTTTAACAAAACATGACAGTGACAAATCAATAGTCATAGTCTAGCCTCTTTCAACAAGGTGATAACAACGGAAATTAATCGCTGTTGTTGTAAATCATCCTAACTTTGTGTTTTGGGACTGGATGGCAGATACACATAATATAAACCACGATAACATCATATTACCATATCCTGTCAACAGGTAAGATTTTAGAGTGGAGTCTAGAATACGAAGACTACAAGGACCAGCTGGTGGATCAGGCCGCCCTCATGTTGACCCTGTCAGGGAGGGTCAAAGAAACACAGCAAGTCTTAGCCACTCAGTTCAGCTTCAGGCTCAGGACGCCAGACCTCAACATTAAGGTACGCCAAACAACTCAACACAGAACAAATATCAGTAAGAATAAAATACAACTACAAAACACTCAGAGAGCACAAACCTCCACCAGTGCAGCTAAAGTCCCCCCAACAACCTACCATCCCCAGCATCATTATATGTACAGTGTCTCAAGATTTTATTTTGCTTTCAGGAAGACAATGGTCTACAGATAAATTTGTTCAAATGTACAAAATCCTGATATATAGTGATTTTTTTTTTTTCCTGTCTTTTTTTGTTTTATCTTGATTGTTGGGCATCTGATATTTGTTTCCTGTATTGAAAAACATTGTCTTCAGTTGAATATTATGCAGTATATAATATTGTATATCTTCCTTCACACCAGAAGACTCAATAAATATATTTGATTTAAAAACTTTCAAAATTTGAGAGTTATGGAAACTTCTTGTGGTATTAGATCTTGATAATATACAAGCATGTGGTAAACAGTCAAATCACATCAGGTTTGACTATAGTATGAATAAAAAAATAAAAAAAATCCCCTCTTTAAACAAATTTCTAGAGTTTGGGGTTTGATCTTGACCTTTAAAATTGTCAATGGACAGTTTATTTGTATTTTCAATACTAGATTTATGTTATAATCAAATATTTTCCATCTTTTGTCATCTGTCATGGAAAATGCATTTTCTACTGCCATTTTTATTTAAAGGGTAAATTTCAAGACAACAAAATGCTGGGTTTTACACTAATTTGATGCTGATTTAAAGTAAATGGTCAAGAAAAAAGGTTGAGTTCATTCATTTTGTGAGACGAAAGATCAGGCCACATTATTCACATTGTTAGATGTAACAATGGTCCAAATAAAAAGCCACATTCCTTCATTCATTAATTCAGAAAAGAATCATGTATAGTCATTATCATCAAGAACTCACAGAACAAAAATAATCATGATGATTTGTTTAAAAATGTGGATACTAAATGGTTTATTTTGGTCGTATGCAGCCAATCGGGAAGGCCATGGTCGGGGAGAAGATGGCAGTGGAGATTTCCTTTACTAATCCACTCCCACGGGTTCTAAAAGGGGTGATGATTCATGTGGAAGGACTAGGCCTTCTAACCGCTCGGACGATAAGTTGTGGGTGAGCAGAAAAATATGTTCTGTGCTGTTATTTTTCTTTATTTATTTTTTTTTTTTTAAAGCACCATGTCTATCTTTCTCTTTTGTGATTGCTCCTGTCATTTCCTGTCCTGCCCTCAGAGATATTGGCAGCCGTGCCTCTGTATCTATGACTGAACACTTCATCCCCTCCCTGCCCGGGCCAAGGAAATTACTGGCTTCACTGGACTGCAAGCAGCTCACACAGGTCCATGGTGTGGCGGACATAACTGTGCAGGATAAAAGCAATGGGGCTCGATAGCAATTTCAGAATGGAGGCTCGTTCATATTGAATATTGATGTGAAAATTTCAGTTACTAACATCTCCTCAATACATATATATATATATATATATATATATGTATATATATATATATATATATATATATATATATATATATATATATATATATATATATATATATATATACACACACACACACACACACACACACACACATATATATATATATATATATATATATATATATATATATATATATATATATATATACAGGGTGTCCCATAAGTCTCCATACATAGGAGACATAATACATTCCATACATATATGATTCTAACATGTGGTTCTTTATATTTCTTCTTTATAGTTCTTCAGCAGTGGAGGACACGCATTGAAATGTGTTCCCGACAAAATGGCAGTCATATAGAGCATATTATATAAATAAAAATGGTTTATGTCAAGAAACGTTTATTTTTCCTATGTATGGAGACTTATGGGACACCCTATATATATATATATATATATATATATATATATATATATATATATATATATATATATATATATATATATATATATATATATATATATATATATTTATTTTTATTATTATTTTTTTTTCCTCCCCATATCCTTTATATGGAAGTCCAGTGTTTAGAGCTGTTGAATGACAATTTCAGTCACCACAGAGATACAGGTAATCATAAAACAAATGTGAATAATGGGATTCCACATCAGAACAGCCAAAACCTTTTATATAATGAAAAAAACAGTGTTATCTTGCACTAAATGCCTATAGGTTTTTTTTGTTTTTGTTTTTTTTCCTAGTCCCACTGTAGGCTTGTTGTTAACGTTAGCCAGATTCAAATAAATGAAAGACGTGCCTTGTAAAGATTTTCCATGAATGATGATTATATTTAAATATATCATGTATTTCTTTTATTTGCACTATCTTGTGTTACTGTTACTGTTACTGTTTAGGTATCAAAATACTTGTATTGAGTTCATATTCTTGAATTGTGACAAAAAAGATGAACAAAAAGAAAAACAATTTGGCTGTTTCTAGCATGGGTGTCCTAAAGGTGCCTTGAATGTTTGATTTCCATGGATGTATAGCTGGCAGATGAAAAAAGAAACAGAAAAGAAAAAAAGATTACCCAGTAGTTAAAATGCAGCAATTCTGTGCAGCGTCTGCTCAAATCACTCTGGGAGAGGATAAAAAAAAAATAATTTCACAGCATACCGAGCATATATGAGCCACTAAGGCAAGAAGACTCCGATGCAGAGCAAACATCCTGTGCTGTCTTTAAGTCCCTGTCAGTTAAATTTGTTAAGGTAATATTAATGACAGTTAAATTATTTTTTTCGTTTTAGGCACAGGCGATGTAGGTTCTGCAAGGTTTCTGGAAGGAATCTCACGCTGCATTCATTGAAAAATAACCACATTTGTTACTTAATGATGCAAAGACTACACATCCCTAAATATCCAAACGGTAGTTTGCATAGAAAGTCACTTTCATTCTTCATTCCCATATAGGTACAAAAAAGAAAATCCATCTTGACTGAATATTCAGTGGAAAAGTACAGGTGTAATTATTAACATCAATAATGAGTCCGTTCCGTGCAGATTTCCCACTAAGGCTCAGTCATTCCTGTTAGGTTATGTCACTGAAACACCTAAATGGATCACAGCCGTTATTAATGCCATTAGTTGCACCTGTGCTCCCCAAAGTGTCGACTGTGAAGCAGGTGAACTAAAACACCTGCATGATGTAATTCCAAGATGTACTATCCTACTATCATGTGCATGGTTTTATGCATGAATATGTGGGTTAATTCACATTATTAAATACCTTATGAAGCACAGAAAACCTGTTTTACAGGGAATGTAGCCTCCCCAAAGACATTTATAGGCAAATAAAACACAACGTATTATCTCTCTGTCTCTGATGAGCAGCAGAAGGGAAGTAGGAACAGACTAAAGCATAAATTCCTCCAAATTCACTGCATATCATCAAACTAAACCATTCAAAACCTCAGAGAGCAAATGCCTTCGACTAGAAATTTTAATATGCTTGGGAAATGTGCAGATTGTAGGAGAATACTGATGTCCTGGCTTTGTCCAGTGGTGAACAGTGCAATCTTTCAAGACATTTTTGTGATCGCTGATGAATGATGTACTATTGATGATAGATGATGTTATCTTGCTAATACACTGACCACAGATGAAGTAACAGTTAGATTGTGCACTTTGTCTTTATGCCGCAATCTATATTATACACATACATGAACACATTACATGTACAGTAAACACATACAAACACGTATTATATTTTATTATGATATTATTATTTATTTATATGTATCTTCCTACATTTAATTTACTGATTATGTAGATGCTCATAAAAATTCAGCGTTTAAAGGCTACTATATCAACACTGAAGAAAAAGTACATATCAAATTACATGGATGTTATTGGTGGATCAACATTACAGAAGATTAGGGTGTTTCCATGTTTGCACAGACCCTCTAAATGTTCAAATAAGACACATTTGGCACTGCTGAAAGGCTGAGAAACTGCATTTTACCTGAATAATTTCTGTATTAATGGGATTAGTGGTTCAAAGATTACTAAACATTTTGGATCAGTAGATGCTATTTAGTCACCGACGACTGTTTAGGTCTTTGAGTGTTTATGAAATAATCCTAAACAACATAAAATATAAACTATTAAACCCCATATCCAGCAACTTATGTCATTAGGGCAAACTTCTATTTTGCCATAAGGGAGATAGGTCAATTTTATGTCCTAATAATTTTATAAATACACACACACACACACACACACACACACACACACATATATAGTCACAAGTAAAAACACACACACACAATGTGATGGTGCTATATACGACAAAACACACTCACTGAGTTTGCCAGTGGTTGTATTGTCTGGGAATTGTGTTTGGCTGTTGAGTTTAGAGGCAGGCGTTTCTCTTTTGCAGAGGTAATTAAGCTTTCAGTGTGATGCTCATATAGCTGTGTAGGCTTTCAGACACACTGATCATGTGTGCTGATTAATAAGAGTGGGTTCCCTTACAAGATCTGTGTTTGAGTTTACTGTTTTACATAATCACTTTCAGTTATGAATAATTACAGAAATTTGAAGCAGCGTAATTTCCCTGTTGTTACATAATACAAGAATCTAACAATGCTTGTCTTGGGTGTTGTTCCAGTGATGAAGAGTCTTGTGGGAGAGGAAAATACAGGCCTCTGATTGAATCTCTAAAAGTCTGTTCTGTGATACTATTTCACAACCTTTTTGGAGGTCCCAAAATTTACATTAAGCAAAATAAAGCTGTCAAGGGGTTTTTAAGTACCTCGTTGCATGACTCCAAAATCCAAGCCAAAAATGTCAGCCTGTTCTGACCTTTCTCAGCTATCGGACCAAGGATAGTGATGTGCTTCATTTCAAAGAAAAAAAAACTGAAAGATTTTGTAAAATACTTTAAATAATAATACACATTTTCATTACTTCCAGTGCGTAATTGTGGTCGAAGTACTCTTTCTTACTGTGGACCTGTATTGTCTTTTTTCCATGCGGCTTGGAGCACTTGTTCTTTGATGGTGAACCGGAAGACACAAACTGTTATTGGTGTGGGGAGGTATTCGCTGGTGGATTTGGTCCCAAAGCACGATGGGCGCGCCTAATGCCAAGGTTACACTCAGGGTTTAAGTCACTGCCAAGTTCACTCTTTATAAGGTTCTGCACAAAAGCAATCACAGACGTGCCCTCAGAATCCTCAGGAACACTATAGATTCAGATATTATTTTGTCTGGCGTGACCCCTTGAATCAGACAGTTTTTCCTGGAGTGCCTGTTGATTTTGTAACAGTTGGACAAGTGTGTCCTTTACCCCAACGCCCCATCGTTCCGTTTCTGCCATATTTTCCTCAACCTGTTTCACATGGTCCACAGTCTCGTCCACCTGGTGAATAGTTTCATGGAGCTTCTGGTGTATTTCTTTGGTAAAATAATCCATCTGTTTCTTTATATCCTCTCAAAATTTGGAACAGAAACTTGCAGAACATTCTTCAAGCCTGCTTGTAAAGTTTCCATCCCAGCCGTCATGACCTCACTCACAGCATCTCAGATCAGAGTAACTGTGCTGTGGCCATGTTGCCCAGATGTTAGGTCCGCTACATTAGCTGGGTCTACTTCTTCCATTTCACTGTCCGTATTCCCCTTTCGTAGTTTTATCCCCAGTTAGTATTGAACCAAAATATTATAGTTTTTGCCAGATGTTGTCTTCGAGTGAGGGGAAATATTGAGCTAGCGCAGGAGCTCAGTTCTTATGCAACCATGTTGGTCTGCGTGCCACCGGAAGTCCCTCAACAATAGACATTTTAACATAATATTCAACCTAAACCCTGAACAGCAGCATGTTGTGATCCTGTTCCTTCCAAAAAATGTAGTCACATCTTACTTTCACATATTTGCTGTGCAATTTTCACAGCAGTAATATGTCATGTATAACCTTGTTTGGTTCATACACATCGTGGTAAAGATGGTAGAGAGCGAAGGAGGATATGAAAAGGGTGATTGCTCAGACTTTGATCAGAGTTGATTTCCTCATGGCCACCAAGCTAATCTTTTTGCTGGATGGTTCTCCTGAGTAATAAACAAGGTTATTTATAACATGGTCATTCATCTGGGTGTAAAATTACACTTCATTTGGTTTTTGCCACATTTTGATTGGATGAAGAGAATTAGCCTTAATAAGCTCTCTGGACAATTTACCCTCTCTCTGTGTGTGTATAGAGACAGAGTGATTTCTGATCAAATACAGACAACATCTTTTACATGCAGAAGCAAAACCCATTGACGTTTTACTCCTGCTTAAAGAAGCTGCAATGACTGAGCAGAGCTGAACATCCGATTTCTGTCTTGAATTCCAAGAGAGGGTGGGAGGTTTGCTTATTTATGTAACAATTTACCCCAGAAAATAAAATATGTAGGTGAGCATGGCTCACAGGATTTTATGTTTTTAATCCACTGCATATTATCATAATTGGTTTTGTGTTTTTGTTTTTTTGGGGGGGTTTTTTGTTTTTTTGGGGGGGTTTTTTTGGCTCTTGGAGAGGGATCTCACCACTGCACTCTTCATATCTCTTTATACGCCTCAGGCTAGACATTGGAGATGGAGGACAGAGACCTTCAAAATCAGAATATGGAAAATGTGGTCGCTTGAATGAAATCACAACAGAAATATAAAAAGGTCAAACTGATACTGATGTTATGGTCTCTGGCCTGAACAATAACTGATTCAACATCCAATAAAGCAAGCGTGAATGATTTCCAAATCTCAGACTTCATCATTGTTTGTGGCAGCCATCGATTTTGCAATATGTCGTTTTCTGATAAAAATGTTTTTGAACAACATTTAATGTCTCGACTGGCTGGATCTGGAATCAATACAGCCCCTTGAGGAAGTTCTTCTTCATCACTGTATTCTAAATGGCTGCTGCAAAGGGACTCCTTCGTTCCAGCTTGTGACAGATGTTTTACCAGTGAGGAGCATCCGTTTACTCAGCTGGTTCCTTCATTTCAATTACTACACACAACTCCAAACACAGATTTAGTGTATCTCTGCGGGCCCTGCTGTGGGTTAAACATACCACTTACTGTGTCACCTCATGCTAAGAGACAGGTAATCAAAAGCTGAAGTCACAGTGGGTTATGTGTGTGGAAAAAAACAGGAAAAGCTAAGATTCCAAAGTTTTTTGCCTGCAAGATGTTTTGTGTTGCACTCCTTTGGGTGTCTTAAAAGAATACTTTACCAAGGAGACATTTTCTCGAGCGCCGGATGTGTCTTTTTTTGGGGGGGGGGTGGGGGGGTTGTTGGTTTTTTTTTTGAAGGGGTAGGTTTGGGTTGATGCTGTCAGCACAGGAACACAAAGCAGCCACAAACCACTGTTGGTTATATGATACATTATTAAATCCAACTTGAGGTCCCTGCAGATAATATGTGAAATGTCAGGATTCAGTGAACACATGTGTGAGATGAGTGGGCAATGAGGAAATATACAGGTACCTGTGTGTCCCAGGTTGATGGGATTTCTCTTGGCTGATGTAAAGACTGTTGCAATGCTGGGCAACATGTACAAAATATATGCAACCATACCACTTTGACAGCATTTCACAGAGGACAAAAGAAGTGTCAAAATCCCTCATGTGTCCATCATGTCTTTCTGAAACACAGCACTGTAGAATGTAAACAGGACTTTACTCAGGAACATCTAAATATTGCCAGCTGGCTGATGTGTAGAACAGATTACTAGCTCATCAAGGCCAGGGGAATGTCACAAAAGAGGTTTTGTTTGTTATTGGCAGACACTCAGCAGTCAATAAGGTCTGGGCACAGTCCTTTGTTTGTAATTGTTTAGAACAAGCTGTAAAGACACACTTCACACTGAGAGTCTCAGCTGACTGAAAGACAACAAACACAGAGAAAAAGGTCTGTCTTTATAGAGCACTTTTATCCACCTCACTTTACGGTTACATCACAGACAACAAGGTGCTGGTCTAAGTACATCCTCAGACACAGAGGAGTGACTGTTTCCACAGTCCACTGTGTCCCCTATATGCATACATTAATATTCAGGATGTGCTCCAGGACTTTAATGTCCATCTTTTGCATATAGAATTAAAAGGCACCTGTAATCAATTTTCATTGCTGGCTATTTTAAAAGATCACATATAAATCAGGTAACTTACGTCATAGCCCGTTGTTAAGTACGCACAAGTACTCTCACTCTCATACCTTTATTTAACCAGGAAGTCCCATTTAGATTAGGAATCTCTTTTGCAAGGGAGACCTGGCCAAGGTATCAGCCATACAAAGTCCAAACAACATAAAACACATATATGATACACAATGAACAATAAAACACAATAACAAACCATAATGGCATCAAGAAAAACAGTGACATTTGTCCTTCACTGCATTCTCCATGACACTTTTAAAATTATTAACAGAAATGAATATGTGTACACTGTAAGCCCAGACTTTGTATTTACTAAAATGCTTCAATTACAATGTACTTAAATGATTTAAGTTTTATTACATTACTGTAAAATGTTAAGTATATTCTACTAATTTGTAGACATAGTCGAAAGTATGAAAAAGTTTAAGTTGAATGGATTTAAATCACTAAGATTTGTCATGACCACACCTTTTTATCTCCACTGAGTTGTGAAGGGCCACCATTTTAACTTGTACATATGGACAGTTGCATCTTTCACTCCAAATCCCAAACTGAGCTGCAGTTGAGATTTAATATGTGAAGTCAGCTGGCTGTGTCTGGGACTTTGTACACTGTAAAAAGCGTATTTAGGCCCCAGTTGAAGCAAGGTACAAATTTACACAAAGGCAAAGTAAATTTCTCATGTTCTGACTGCAAAGGTAATATGTGGTTTCAAACAACTTAAAAATGCTTGACTTAATACCAAAGTGATTTATTACTTTGATCCAAAGTTCAAAATTAAGTTCTTTCCCAGCGTGTGGTGTCACGCAGTCAAATGTGCGCCAAGTGTGTGACGCATGATCTCCGCGCCCTCTGAAACCCTACTTGTGAATATCATCGGTTTTTTACATATTTTGGTAAGTTTTTCCTTTAACATATCAAAATTCTACATTCTTTTATGTTATAAAAAAAACAGAGTTTTGATATCGCATTTATAATTTTAAGAAGTTAGGCATTAATTCAAGGATTCTGCCGTTTAAAACGGCCATGCATTGAGTTGGAAAACTCCAACACCCATAATGCACCGTGTTTTGCCGCCTCTTTCCTCTGTATTCCTTCCCTCCCCCACTTCACTCTGCAGCCGAAGAGACGCGATTACCGGAGTAGTCAGTTTGGACATAAACAACGTAGGTGAGTTTGTTAAAATAGTATAACTTTTATTCTAGACGACTTGCTGTTTTCTTTGCACTGTGAAAGGTTGTGTGGATAAATGGATATCTTGCTACCGCGTTCTAAATTGGTTTATTTTATGCATTTTATGTCGCTGCGTTAACGATGCTGGCGCTCTCCCCAGACAATAAACCAACCTGATTTAGGTTTCAAATTAGAGCTGCACGATATGTATCTCGTGAAACAAATTTGTGGCACTGCTAGTTTCGGTGGCTACGGTTTTGCGGCACTCGGAGCTAATGCTAGTTCGGAGCTACTACGAGTTCGGAGGTATTGCTACTTCGGAGCTAGTGCTAGTTCGGAGCTATTGCTAGTTCGGAGCTCTTTTATAACCGCTTAGTTTGGCAGTTGTCAAATTTGTACGTTAACACACCTTTTGCCTCAGGTTAATGAAGAGTTCCACAGGGTTGTGGCCCTCCCTCTCAAGTCCAAGTTTTTTGAACAACTTGACCACTACTCCAGCAGACTGTTGGCATTGGCAAGATCCAAGAGAGGAACTGCAGGGGACAAAATCTCTCCCATCCTACACACGTTTGATCGGGTAATTAGCTGCTTTAGTCCTGATTCAGTCCTGATTTAACACTGCAGGCATTAAATCTCCATTTCCTTTGACTTTATTTACAGTATAAATTATGTGAAAAATATTAAATTTATGATTCAAAACACTGTTTTTTTTTGTTTTTTTTTGCAAATTTCCATAATTTTATTTACATTTTTGCTCAAAAGTTGCCAGTTGTGTCCAATTTACTTTTCATTATCCAAATAGTCACCATTTAATATGTGTCCTAATTGGTTACAAAACTTTAAATTGGCATTAAAAATATTGAACTTGGACATTAGAGTGGCATTAAAATGCCATTTAAAATTATTTCATACTTTTCAGCATTTTTTCCTATATTGCTTGAAAATGGTGCATTGCATAATAATGTGGAACAGCAATTTTCCTTTAATTGGACTTACGTGGCAAACTAATTGCCACAGGAGTCTAGGATGGATATCACTGACCCACAGAGACCTCAGCACAATACCATCCATGAGTTTCACTGGAAAAACTTTTTTTTTTTTTAATTTTATTACACTTAAGCACAATTGCATAATGTGAGAAAGAGTTCTTCCCTGTAATCATAATTGACCCCTTCTCCAAGGATAGTCTTATTGTCAAATTACTGCTTGATATTAATTCTTTTATTTATACTTCAGGCCAAAGACATCAATCTGAAGAGAGAATGTCTCCTAAAGGCCCTTATCATTGTTCTTGGGGAGGATACTCGTGATCTTGTCAAGGAGTTTGTGGTAGGTAACATTTTTTTCCTCACAGCCTGCCTCTTGTGTTTTTATGTAACTGTACAGCACTTTGAATTGCCTTATGTATGAATTGTGCCCTATAAATAAATTTGCCTTGCCTTTGCCACAGAATTAGTTCCTATCTGCAATAGTTAAAAGGTATAATTTACTTTTTTTTTTTCAAAAACTGGTGGCAGCACTTTTTTCTCACCTAGAAAATTGCATAAGTGATTATTATATTTAAAAAACAAGTTAAAAAATAAAGTTTGTTTCGGAACCCTCCTACCTGCTCTACTTTTCCGGGTCGGCGTGTGTGCGTGGGCCCTGAGGCGCGTGCTCATGCTTTCCTCAGCAAACAGAGCTCCGTTCACCTTCTCTGTTACCGACCTCACTCACTTATTTTTACAGTATCACCCAACAAGGGACCATAGCGGCGCTCAGGGACCGCACTGGCTGTGCTGGCACCATTTCTGGACCAACGTGTGCATGCGCAAAACGCCAAACATGACATGAGGACGTACGACGGCAATTTGTAGCAGGTTGACTCAATGAGTGACATTTTGGAGAACCAATCACTTGTGTGATCCAGCTGAAACTAACTTTATTTTTTAACTTATTACTTTAATATAATAATCATTTTTGCACTTTTGTGAGAAAAACAAAGTGTTTCCACCAATTATTGAAAAAAAAAAAAAAAATCATCAATTATAGCTTCAACAGAGGAAAACCTGCTTTGAACCTACAGTTCCAATCAAACATTTAAGACCAGTGGAAAAAGGGAAAAAGTTCTTTGTGCATTGATTGATCTTAACAAGGTTTCAAAGTGAAGCTTCAGTGTGCAACAACAAATGGGGAGGGGATAAAAACAGAAATAGGCCGTTTTGTATGGCGCTTGAATGAGGGTTAAATGCTACAAAGAAATGTATATACGAGCAGTTCAGGTTTTTTCACACACACACTTAAACCACACATACACACAGACGAACAGATTCAATACAAGCTCCAATAGAACAGACGCGCTAGTGTGTCCTTCTGATCTGCTCGCTCATGACTTGTTTTCTACGTGTGTGTGGCCTCTGTGCAGTGCACTTGACAAAACTTTTGACACTGGGGGTTTCTGAAGGTGCCCATAGAAATGTAAAAAACACTAGAAAGGAAATGACGCTTACTGCTGTGGCCTAAGTGGCGGGCAACTTGTCACTGGCCAGTTAAGTTAAATCTTAATATCCACTCATGCAAAAGCTGGAGCAAACATCGCATAATGTCAGACAAAGTAATTGTTGGTGATTCCTTGTATTGATGGTAAGTGTTAGTATTTTAGTCAGAATAGTGTTTTTTTTTAAATACCTATTTTGTAGTACTTTAAATTACTGTTTTCATTTTTGTAGTAATAGGATTTCTCCATGTATTCAGTAGGGCTGGGACGATACAGTTTTGTCACGATCTGATTCATATTGCAATGTCCAGGGGCCAATACAGCAAGTTACAATAAAAAGTAATATATGCACCTTAAAAATGTGTTAAAAGCAAACAGCTATGTCGAAATTCATAAACCAAATGCCATTTGACATTTATTTAAGTGTTGAGACTGAAAAGTGCATTAACACAAAATGTAACTCAGTGCTGTGGAACTGTTCCTTTAAAAAAAAAAAAAAAAACATGAATGCAAAAGTATTGAAAGTATTGATACTTTGAAAAAGCATAAATGTACCCACCTCTGCTTTGTCCCATTTAAAAAAAGAGAGAAACACAGGGACACCTAGTGTCCAGGTGGAGGGTGGGGTTGGGAGCAATGACAGCATGTAACTTTTTCTTTTCTCCAAAGTGTTATTTTTTTCAAAAGCATTGACCCAATGTAAACTTAGGGGTTAAGTTTAAATTCCAACTGGTAGGATACCAATGCATGTCATAAGACTAACACTATTGTTTTCTGCTCTCTATAGGACAGTCGGGAAGACGACCTTCAGGTTGATTTGGAGCAGGTGACCATGGCGGTATTTTCCATTCGACAAGAAGGATGTGTCGAACTTCCTCCGGAGGACATTGGTATCGTTATCGAAGGCGTAACAGTCTTAAATGGACTCAGCTCTGTCCCATCTGCTTGTGCCCTGCTGCTCGGCTTGATCTACATTCTCAATCTTGCCTACCCTAAAAGCCTCCGTTACACTTTCGAGGTTTTCCAGAAAGTTTTTATGGAGCTAGATTCTCAGAAAATGTCCCCAAAAGTTCATACACTATTAGGAAAACTGCAAAGTGCAGATTAATGGTCATCTTAAGCCTATGTACATATTTTTGCATTCAGTGTTAAAAAATGTTTTATAAAGTTGACAGTGTTTAAAAAGTTTGAGACTAGAAAAGCACTTGGAGAGCGCAGACCTCCGCCAAGGCTGATCAGTGGCCCCCCCGTGGGCCCCCCCACGCCAAGGAGGTTATGTTTTTGCCAGGGTTTGTTTGTTTGTTTGTTTGTCTGTTTGTCTGTCCGTTAGTGTGCAACATAACTCAAAAAAGTTATGGACAGATTTTGATGAAATTTTCTGGTCTGCGCCCCCCCCCGTGGGCCCCCCCACCCCCGATCACCACCAAAATTTAATCATTTCTTCCTTATCCCATTTCCAACAAACCCTGAAAATTTCATCAAAATCTGTCCATAACTTTTTGAGTTATGTTGCACACTAACGGACAGACAAACAAACAAACAAACCCTGGCAAAAACATAATCTCCTTGGCGGAGGTAAAAAGAAGCACTTTATAATCCTTCAGAACATAACAGAATAAAAGTTTCCAGTTTTTTTTTTTTTGTTTTTTTGTTTTTTCTTTTTGCTACCTGCTGGAACTGTGCTTTCAGTGTTTATGGAGCTAGATTTTTACCTCCGCCAAGGAGGTTATGTTTTTGCCAGGGTTTGTTTGTCTGTCCATTAGTGTGCAACATAACTCAAAAAGTTACGGACAGATTTGGATGAAATTTTCAGGGTTTGTTGGAAATGGGATAAGGAAGAAATGATTAAATTTTGGTGGTGATCGGGGGTGGGGGGGCCCACGGGGGGGGCGCAGACCTCCGCCAAGGCTGATCAGTGACCCCTGATCACCACCAAAATTTAATCATTTCTTCCTTATCCCATTTCCAACAAACCCTGAAAATTTCATCAAAATCTGTCCATAACTTTTTGAGTTATGTTGCACACTAACGGACAGACAAACAGACAGACAAACAAACCCTGGCAAAAACATAACCTCCTTGGCGTGGGGGCGCCCACGGGGGGCGGGGGGCACTGATCAGCCTTGGCGGAGGTCTGCGCTCTCCGAGTGCTTCTAGTTATAAAATGCCCTCAAAAGTGCATATCCTCTTTAGAAATTGCTAAATGCAGATTAATGGTTCATCTTAAGCTTGTCTACATCTTGGTGCATTCAGTGTTTTAAAAGTTTTATAAAGCTGAAAGTGTTTAAGAAGTTTGAAAAAAGAAGCACTTTGTAATCCTCCAGAACGTAACAGGACAGAAGTCTCCTGTTTTTTTTTTTTCTCTTCTTTAGATTGGATCGTTTATTGCTGGCACAGGGCAATCTGAACTGAACTGCAACTCTTGCATGTGATTATAGTCATGGAGGCTGTACAACTGTAATGTTCTGTTGTGAGATAATTTGACGTTACTGTTACAAATAAACAATTTGCAGCAGCTACGACCTTTATCTTACGTCTTAATATGATTAGTACACTTACAAACAAGTTTATACTGTTTAGAACTGTGGTTCTCAAACTCCACACCAAGTACAATCTTTTTTTCGGTGCTAGATCAAAATAAATCAGAATGCCCAAAAATTTCAAAATAATGGTCCAAAATGGAAATGACTCAAAGTACCACCTGAAGAAGCCCAAATACCACTAGTGGCACACGTACCAGAGTTTGAGAACCACTGGTTTAGAGCACTTTTCATGCTTATTTTCTGTAAATACTATTATTTAGTAGGAAATGGTATATAAACTTATCTGTTGTATATTTGGCAGATGAATGTTAAAAAACAAGGTGATCTAATGTAAAAGTTTAAATTAGAATGTAGAGTAGGGAAATTGCAAAATATTAAGTTGAACTAAAGTATAAATGCACATTAGAATGTACAATGGTTTTGTTAGAAAAAAGTCCAAAATAGTAAGTTGTTTTTGTGTAAAATTTAACTTTAGAATACAGCTGAGTTATAAGTATAACTTTCTAAAAATGTTAATTAGATTTTATATATCTTTTTAAGTTAAAAGACAGTAATACATTAGTAAACATTGAATGAATATTTAGCTTTAATCTGACTAAAAATATAAGTTTGGTTCAACCAAAAAATATAAGTTGAAAATACTTATTTTATTAGTTGTTACCAATTGAAACACTTTTTTAAGTTGGTTCAACTAAACTCTTTTTACAGTGTAGATCTAGCTATTTATGGGGAAGTTTATTTTGACAGTGTATTCTGCAATTTACCATTTCAGTGGTTGATTTTATGTTTTAGTGGGGAAGGAGGGGCTACTTCTAAAGCAGGGGTGTCAAATTCTGGTCCTCGAGGGCCGGTATCCTGCATGTTTTAGCTATTTCCCTCTTCCATCATACCTGGAAGCCATTACATCATTATCAGGCTTCTGCAGAGCTTGATGATGAGCTGATCATTAATTGAATCAGGTGAAAAAAACAGCTTTAAGTCTAAAATGGGATTTCAAATAATTATTTGAATATTTGAAATAATTACTGCTCCAGGTATCAGGTGGTTAGTTTTTCATGTTGCACTTTTCAAAAAGCATGTTACTGTTTGTGCACTGTTTGCCCTTCATGTCTTATGACATTGGTACTGATATCATGGGTTGTTGATCCAGTTGCATTCATTTCATTGTTTGAAATGTGCTATTTTGTCAACCAGGTCAGTTTAATTAAAACAAAGGAATAGCTAGCATATTAATCCATATTGTCGATATTTTGATGTAATTTGTTGTAATTCAGTTGTTTAAGCAGCAGAAGTGCTATTGTGAAAGAGCTGAGAAAATGTTGGTGTAAGACCTTTTCATGTTTTATGTGAAATATGTTCTCGGGAGCTAGTGATTTAAGGTTGTTTGTTAAAGGTGCGGGAAAATTTCATCATCAATTTTTCATCAAATCCGTAAAACCCCAGTCATAGCCTAAGTATCACGAATCCTTAAGTCTTTCTGTAATTACTCACCTGAATCTCTTCCCTCACAATGAACAATTTTGAAGTGCCATTCGCCATAAACAAACCATTTGTTTACAAACAGAGCCAGTAGGTCACTCGGGCATCTTCGGAATTTTGTCACGACGTGCATTGTGGAAAGCAGAGGTTCGCACAGCCACCTGGCAGCGGCAGTGGCAGTGCGACCATATGATATTATATGGATGAAACAAATATGATGTGGAAACAGTTGGCACTCCACTTCCCTCCAGCTGTTTCCGCTGCCGCTGCCAGGCGGCTGTGCAAGCTTCCATCACAGAATAATTCCAACGGATTTTTGTTCAGACTGATGAATACTATTAGTCTGATGCATTTTGGAGCTAATGTACTGTCAAAATTATTAATAATTTAAAGGTAAACTACATGAAATAATTAATATCGATCAAGTAATTTTCTAAACTTTGAACCCTTATAAAATGATTTTCTTAAGAGGTCAGAATAATTCCTATGGATTATTGTTCAGACTGATGAGTACTATGAGTCTGATGCATTTTCAAGAAAATCTACTGTCAAAATTATTAATAATTTAAAGGTAAACTAGATGAAATAATATGTGTTGATTGGGTCATTTCTCCGTTTTTAGACCCGCATAAAAGCATTATGTGAAGAGGTCACAGAACACTTGAGATGCTATGTTGTTCTGACTGGTGAGTACTATTAATCTGATGCATTTTCAAGAAAAAGTACTGTCAAAATTAATAATAACTGAAAGGTAGAAATCATGAAATCATCAGTGGAATTATTCTGTGACCTCTTAAGGAAAGGATTTTATAAGGGTTCAATGTTTAAGAAATGAGCTGATCGATATTGATAATATTAAATATATATAATTTATAGAATATATTTTATGGACTCTGCCTTTAAATTATTAATAAACTTGACAGTAAATTTTCTTCAAAGTGCATCAGACTCATAGTACTCATCAGTCTGAATAATAATCCATTGGGATTATTCTGTGACCTCTTAAGGAAATGATTTTATAATGGTTCAAATTTTAGAAAAATTACTTGATCTGTATTGATTATTTCATGTAATTTGTCTTTAAATTATTAATAATTTTGACAGTACATTTCCTTGAAAATACATCAGACTCATAGTACTCATCAGTCTGAACAATAATCCATTGGAATTATTCTGTGACCTCTTTGAGAAATGATTTTATAAGGTTTCAAAGTCTCCATTATCTAGCATTCATTTTTTTCCCTGTACCATAACGTCTTGAATAGATGCACGTAGATTTTTAAAGTGTGGCCCACTTGACTGTAGTCTCCATAAGCCTCATAATCAAACTCACTCGTGTAGAAGAAACGCTGCCATTTCAGCATAAAACTCCATTCTTTTCATTTACAGCTGTGTCCAGTGGTGAAAACAACACTGCTTCTATAGCTTATATATCTTCTCTATACATTTTTTCATCTTTCTCAAGGCGAAGAGACACGAGCCCGATTTTCGGCGGTTGGATGTTGTCGGGCAGTCTAGCGAGGTCGGTGACATGAATCTGCTTGGTGTGTTCCATGCGATCGGCTGTTGCTAATGCTGTCGCCAGTCTTTTTCAACAGCTGATTCAACATGTTTAATCGGCTACTACCCATCGTTCAGTCGGACCAATCTATTGGTGGAGGGATAGCCCTTGATTAGTGAATCAGTGAAGGAGAAGTTTACATGTGAATACAGTGACACTCTGAGATCATCAGAGTGACTCATTACTCTCTCGAGTGGTCACATAAATCCTCTAGAACATGACCTGAACATATTCATTTTATATCTCTACAAACCAATACATTGACATCATTAGCACAACTTCAGAGGCCTTTATTCTAAACACTCTAATGATCATTTTAGGTAATTTTTAAATATTTTAACCCATAAAGACCCAAACAGCCACCAGCGACACAAACCATCTGCAGATATAAACTGTATAATACCTGTTGAACCATTAGTACTATCAACCCATGTAAATAATTGGTGTAAAATGCAGTTTGTCATCTTTTCATGGTCATCAGATATGACCCATTTGGATGTTCAGAGGGTCCGTAGTTACCATGGAAACACCGTCATCTTCTACAACATTGATTCACCAGTAAAACCCATGGAGCTGGATCAATGACAGTGGATGGACACACTTGGTTTTACATTCAGTTATTGATATCTTTGCTGAAAAAGTCACTTTTTCTTAATTTTTCTCTGTTTTGATATAATTAACTTTGAATTTACTCTGAGTTTTCATGAACATCAATATGATCTGTGAATTAAATATAGGAAAATGCATGATTTACACAAAAAAATGCTAAATGAAGAGGATAATATTATATAAAAAAAAGGTGATAATTCAATTAAGAAAGGTAGAAATAGAGAAAAAAAATCATTTGGGAACTGCCACAAAAATAGCACTGGGAAATACTACATTCAGTTCTTTTAAGGGAGGAAAAGCACAGCTACTCTTATTTTTAAAGTTAGTTAGTATACCCCTGTAATTATCATCTGTGTCTGAATAATTTCCGCAATTAGACCACCCTAAATGCTGGTGTGTGTGCGTGTGTGTGTGTGTGCGTGCGTGCATGCATGCTTGTGTGTGTGTGCTTGTGGTGAACTTCGTGTGTGTTATTTAGCCTTTACTGTGCTACTTAGCGTCATAATCAAGAATTCACTTAGCTGTAACTCACAGACTAAAGGATAAACTTGCACCAAACTTCTCATAGAAATAAAAAATAACTAAATAAAACTTTTCACAGTGAAAAAATGAAAATTCCGTTGTTGTCTATGTAGACCTATGACTTTTGCTTCAGACAGAAAGTGTACGTACTCCTGAGTCAAATGATAATTATATTAGTCGTGCTCTTGCATCTCTTTGTTCATGTTGGCTTTTAAGTGTTGAAATAAGAAAACTGACAATGAGATGAGTATAAAAACAGAGGCTCTGCAGTCAGAACAGACAGGGCTGTGTTTTGACTCTGGCTTTTTGGGACAGAGGCCAAGAAGGGGCAATAGGTGCGTCATCACCCTGAATAGCATCTGTGTATTCATGCTGGGCAAATTACTTTTCTGTCTCCTCATCTGGATGAGTTGACTTGTTTTGTTTTGTTTTTTCTAACTGCTCAGCTCCATGTGTTGAATTAACATACAAAACCAGGTCGAAATTAATCAAGGCTTCAAATGGAAAATGGTCTCATCACACCATCAGAGAGTGAAAAGTGACAGGTGAGTGACAAGTTAATGTAGGGCACAAAAACACCGGGCTGCTTTTCACATGTTCTATATCAAACAGGTTTTTGCACAAGAGAATTATTAAAACCTTTATGTCAAAGCAGTTTTTTTGGGATGAAGCTTCAAAATTTTCTGTCTTTTTCTATATTTCTGAGTGTGTGCACCAAACCAAAGTGTAGTTTAACTATCATACCATGAATATAATAATTCTATGTTGAGTTCAGACTATGGGGGAAGTAATTCATCACACCGGTACACTCAAATTTTCTGACTAATTGTTTCTGCCTTCGCTTGATTGTCGCACATGATAAGATAACAAACAAACCCTGACAAATCAATACTAACACAGGGTGATTTAGCTTTTTTTTGTCATTAGACTCTAATTAGTCATGACTGTCATAATAATAATTGGCAGTGCACATCAAAACAAAGAAAAAGAGTGATTAAAAAAGAGGCCAACATTTGGCAGGAACTGCACGCTAGAAGAATAACCTACCAAATAATTACATACCTGAGTACAATTATGTCTGGCAGTGTTTTATTACTGTTGAGAGCAGCAGACATATGGCACAAACAGACACGATAATTAAATGTCTTACTGTTTATTCCCCGTTCAGCACCATTAAGAAATAAAAGGTCGTTAAATTAAAATGTCAGATCGCAAACTTAGATGGCTGAATACAGCAGAACTCAAAACACATGAATCAATAGCAAAGAGATTGCCCCACAGTTTCCCTATCTGTGGTGTTATCTTTAGCATTGAGTGGGCAAACTGGGTGAAAATCTAACATAAATGCCAACGGCAGGTTAGTGCCAGAGAAATCCACTGCTTGGCAAACTCATCATACTCATGAATTTATTATTCATTATCTGCAGGCACGGACAGTTCGGTGTACATTTGGGGATAAATTTGGATCAGTCTGAAATAGAGATCAGAGAGCATTATGAGCATTATATTAGAGGATCTGCCCTCTCAAGCTCTCAAATCAAAACTATCCATTGAACCTTATCCCCTGTAAATTATCTCTGGACTGGAAAAATGGCTAGTGCAAAATCCCAGGTGCTGCAAACTCTGATGGTGTGAAAAAGGGGGAAGAAATGGATTTGTCTATGGATTTGGTAATGATGTTACTGGAGATGGGGTAGAGTATCGGGTTGAACGGGTACAGACAGCACATCTGTGGAAGCCTTGTCACTGTTTCTCTGTGCATGGCTAAACAAATGCAGCTGCAGGAAAACACTTAATGTTGAAACTCCGACATTGAAATAAGCAACCAAACCACTGGGGCTGTTCAAATCTGAAAGAGTATAACTTGGGTGCTGCTCAGAATAAGAGATGAAAAAAGTAATCACTTGAGATATTTGAAGTTATTGCAAGTTTAATCAGTTCCTCTTCAGTGCTTCTTGGCACTTTTAGAGAAGCTCTTACTTTCCTTTATCCTGCCATAGACAGGGATTTTATTTACAAACCAGGAAATATCCTCTTAGTGAAAATATTTAAATAATGTCTTAAGCACTTAAAGAGCACCACAGTCATCCTGCAGAGACTGACAGAAGTGAAGATGCAAAATGCCAAAGCTCTTTCAGACATATCTTCATTCCTTAAATGTCACATTTATTTTTAAAGTTATGACAGGCTGTATACATTGGTCATATTAAAGCAACATTATTGACCACTGACCAGTGTTAAACTGTATGATGGCTCATGATCTGTAACAAATGTTCCCAAAAACACTTCAGTGGGATGTTTCCTGTTGGTGTCACTCACACTGTCACCACTTTACTAATAACCACAGATTAGTGACCAATGATTGGAATACCCTGTACTTATATAAGACTAAACACACTGTAGCAACTGTGTGGTTGAACGATCAGACTCTCCACATTTTCTGTGTAACACTGAAATATAATTTTACTTAACAAGGTCATGATGATGTTGACCCCAATCTGAAAGGCACTAATTATCATGTAACATGGAAAAGATAGCACACTACTGAAATGGTAATGATGGTAAAATCATGTATGATTGACCTCTTGTGGCAGCAGCAAGCTGTAGAACATCTCTCTGAAGGCAATTTGCATGGTTAGGGTGTTTGGGTTAAACAAAAATTCTGGAAGCGTTGTTGATGATATTTTAATTTAATGTGGATGCAGTTGTACACTGACCTCAGTCTGAACAAAGCCTCAGATGTTTTCTGCACTCTTATTCAGTTTCCACCAAGTTTCACCAGCACAAAATATCTTATTTATTGCCCTGTGGATTGTGTTTAAGAGTTGATGACAGCCTCATCGGTAACTGCCAGGATGTGTCTTTGTTCATACCTCCTGCTATCTGTGGTTTGGAAGAGTGTACACCAGGAAATAGATTGCAAATAAAATCTGTGAACAGTTCCTACTGAAATTATTATTTTTTTCCTTGGTCAGACAGTTTACAGTTATAGTATTCATGGAACTATCGACTGCAATACACAGTGAGTACTTTAAATGGGAATAACACAAATTAACAAAGAAGTCCATGTGACAATGAACATTTTAACATTTTAAGTACCATGTCGCTTACCAAAGCATTTTGTCAGTGATGTATACTAAGGGGCTGTGCTGCTTTTGTTCTCTCTAAATGACCAGTGTTTGCATGAGGCTTATCATCTTAAAACCACACTCTGTTTTGACAGTGAGCAGTGCCTACTTTTGTGCTGGTGTTGTGTGTGCTTCTCTTTAATAAGCATGTGTTGAGAACAGCCAAAGGTCTGTGAATTCACACACCAGTCCTCTGGGATCTAATTTTTGTCATGTGTTCTAAAGATATTTGGTTCAATAACAATTATATTACTGTCACCGTATTTGTATCCCAGACCAATTTAAATGTGGATCAGGAGGTTGTGAACCACCTCCAATTTTCTTTTTGAAAGCCTGTAAATATTGGTTCTTAGATCTCCCACAGTGCACAGAAACAATGTCAATACTTGTGCTGAGCAATTTGTTTTCTATTTGCAAATCCAGCTGTGGCTCTGCACAGGTCACCTAAACCACAGTCTATTCACCTCATCCTCTGCTGACCTTTTAAGAAACACTGCCAAATTGATTTTGTCACCCATTTTAAAAAGGCACTTGTAGCCCACTGCTCAACTCAGGGGTCAACTTCCAGCAGATGGAGTTTGACAAACCTGAGTCTTATGTGTCATGTACATTTTTGGATTGGTCTGCAGAAGGTATTTTCACTTTTGAACTGTGTCACAAATTGTGTGTCCTCAGCTACAGTAACTGCAGCATATAAACAAGTGACGACACTTTAAATAGGATCAGTGGGGCAAACTGCATAGCTGCACAGAATGAAAAAATCTATTAATCCTCGAGTGCTGCTGTCACTGCGGACGACAAAAATTGATATTGTTTAAGAGAAAGAACAGTTAACTTTCTTAAAACAAAAGCCACTTAATGTAGTGCGCTGTATCTACAGTGAGAAGTAGAGATGGAAAATCTGATGGAACTATTCAAAGCTGAACTGAGATATAGATGACTCTACTAACAGACAGTCATCTGCTGAAAGAAATCACCAAATATTTGGAAGGATAATGACCTTGTGAATATATTCCTGTGTTAAAAATGGTGTATCTCTGTAGTGTTTGTTGCTATTTAATCCATTTACAAATGCTGCATGCATCATATCTTTGTTTATTTCGGGGCATTTATTAGGATATTTGACTTTCAGAACATTCAAAACATGCTTGATGTGTTGCTAGAGGGAGTTAAAATAGAAGTTTACATCATCCATTTGGGTGATTATTCTCTCAACACTATGAATAAATAGTCACAGTGTGTGTGTATGTGTGTGTGTGTATGTGTGTGTGTGTGTGTGTGTGTGTGTGTGTGTGTGTGTGGTTTAACAATCTCTGAAGGTCTGCTTTTTCTCTCAAGTTCTACATAATTCCCACACGGCTGAGCAATACTGTTGTTTCCTGGCAGGCTCAAATCCCTCAGGATGCTTTGTGGACATTTTTTCCTGCTCATCACTGCTGTAAATATGTAACAAAGGTCAAAATTCAACAGTTCTGTCACACTTGTCACTTATCTTTTGCTTGTTATCAGATAGAAACATTCTTAGAAACAAGTGCAGAACAAATTTTCCTTATTGTCACAGTTTGATACATCTACATCCTGTCTGAAATGATCTTATCATTTGTACAGGAAAATAACTGAGAACACTTAACCTCTAACAAAACCCTCAAACGCTTGAAAACCATCAACCTTTCACAACCACTCAAACAACTCAACTCTATCATTAGCTAAACTTAGTGTAGAGACTGAGCACAAACAGAAGTAACAAAATCTGACACTACTACAAGTTAGTATATTTGCCGTTTAATCCCCTTAAATAGTGTTTTCCTGGCCAGGAAGTCTTCATGTCTCTGCTTTGTTGCCAGGCAACCAGCAAAGATTTAAGGAAGTCACTTAGGCAAGAAACTGTCACAGGAATAATCTGATCCATGTTATTTTTACACCAAGGACATTTACACTAACAAGATGGATCATGTTAAACTGTGAGCTCTAAAGGTGCTCTTTTGTGTTACAATTGAGCTGAGTTAACCTTGCTGTTTGCCCATATCACCAGTCTATACGCTAAGTTACACAGGGGTTGGACAAAATAATGGAAACACCTTCACCTCAAGATGATAATGCCCCAATCCATACAGCTAGAATTGTTGAAGAATGGCATGAGGAACATTCTAATGAAGTTGAGCATCTCGTATGGCCGGCACAGTCCCCAGACCTCAACATTATTGAGCATTTATGGTCAGTTTTAGAGATTCAAGTAAGAAGTCGATTTCCACCACCATCGTCTCTAAAAGAGTTGGAGGGTATTCTAACTGAAGAATGGCTTAAAATTCCTTTGGAAACAATTCACAAGTTGTATGAATCAATACCTCGGAGAATTGAGGCTGTAATTGCCGCAAAAGGCGGACCTACACCATATTAAATTATATTTTGTTGATTTTTTAAGGTGTTTCCATTATTTTGTCCAACCCCTGTAAATCTCTTTATATTAGCTGTATAGATTTACCATATTGGTTAAGTGTTCTCGTAAAATTTCCCCCCATAATCTCAATATTCTTCATTTACTATATACACATATAAATACAAATCTTACTTAATTGCAGGCGGTGTTGTCTTTATTATTTCTTTGGCTATTTACACTGACAAACATTCATAGCCATTATACAAATAAGTCAAGTAGGTCTTTGTATTGTAAAAACTAGTTAATTTTTTTTGAATAAATAGAGCACTTAAAGAACACAATGATCTAGCTTCGCATAGGTATTACTGTACAAAAGTTCTTATTTTATAATGCTGTACATTTTGAACATCAACAAGAACAACTTTGTAAAAGTAAGTGCAGACTTATTGGGAGATGATAACTGACTCTCCCTGTCCCTATAGGCCCTTTTCAGATGTAATAGTACAAAACATCACTGTGATACGATCACACTCAGTAGTCAGTCAACAAATGCAGGTTATTGTCTCCTTTTTTTTTTTTCCTCTTATGTGCTTTGAACTTCCCACATTTGCCGTTATATTGCTGCATGAAGAAAAGTTTTACTTTGTGACAGCATAAATAAAAAACATTTCTTATATTTATTAATTAACATCTTCATTAAAAGTCTGTGAGGTTATGAAGCTTTAAAAAAAATCACATCTATTTGATCTGAATTAGAATGAAAAGGTTTTCTTGTCATAGCAGCCATGTGAGAAACACAGGCTTTCACTGAGGCTGTTGTCTACCTCCGCTATGCTTTCAGCTTGATGGAGCATAATTGAAAATTTTGATGTGCTGTACTTCTTTTACAATATCTTTGACAAAATTATGGTGATCGTCGTCTGTGCATAATGACTCCTGTTTGAGACATCATCTCAGACTTTATCTTCGCACACGTCCTACATCTCCCTGTGAGGGTTTAGCAATAATGAGCAATGTGCAGTGCATTATCCCTAATTTAGCAAATAAAGAGCCCCGAACTGAGAAAGCCTTAACTACATCACTCCTTCCTGTCCTACTTACAAAGATTGTCTATAAAGGTTAGCAGTTTAAAAAATGTACGCCATTGACATTGACTCTTAGAGCTTCAAGCAAGAGCAATTACATCCACTTTCAACAGTGACACTGGAGTCCACTTCTCTATCCCATCATCAGGAGTATTAAAAGTGCAGTTTTCTTTTCTTGAACATTTTTTTTTTTTTTTTTTACATCTTTTTGTATTGCAGTCACATATGCAGAGACAGTCCTGATATAACTCTCCTCTATCTCTTATGAAAACAATTTTTAATGGAAGAACAGTGCATTTTTTTTTTACAGTGTTTGACCAACAATATATACTGCATTCATAAAGCATGGAAGTGCAACTGATTTTATCTAACAAGACTGGATCTCAATCTGAGGTTGGACTGATTGTCTTTTAGGACACAGTATCTTTGAGAAAGCCCTTCGAAAGCTGCTGTGGCACAGAGGGTACAGGAATGGATTGATGGCAGAGTTCAGCCACAAAAGCCAGAATGTAATCTCATACCAGTAGTTTGGCACACATTCACCACTACAAGCTGCACGAATAATCATTAATAGAGTATAAGGAGCCCAGCAAACCCCAAAAATGCAGACAATGATGGCCAAAGATTTGGCAATCTTTTTGTCCCGCGAAAGCCGAGATCCCTGTGTCCTTCGGCCGGGTCCCAAGCAAGAAGCCGTAGGCTGAAAAAGCCTAGAGTTTTTCCTTCTGGGGGAAAACTTTTCCCTCTGCAGGAATACATGACTAGTGTTAGGATCCCCACTGGAAGATGGGGACAGGGCTTCGTCATCCTCAATTACTGCCGAAATAGCAGTGGGCTCACTGGATGAAACCTTCCGTGTCTTCACAAAAAACACGGACCAACCTGTGGGATCTTTTTGTTTTTTGCTGTTGTGATTCTTGGGCTCATCCTCACAGCAGGTGCTACTGTTCTTGTTCCTACGATGGATGTTCAGGTAGATGCTGAGGTTGAAGAAAGCCACAGACACAAATGGGGTGAAGAACTCAAAAGTAGAAGCACTGAGCAGGAAGTACCAGGTGAAATAAAACTCGGCATAGCATTCATGGGATGGGACTACACTTTGCCCAACAACCGTCTCCCAGAAGATGATAGCAGGGCCATAAAGGAGAAAAGCCAACACCCACACTGCAACCATCTTGAACACAGCCCGGCGGGTCATGTTTCGCTGTGCTCTGTATTTAACCTACATCAAAAGAAAGGCAAAGTGTGATTACTGCATGTAAGATAAACTCTTATTGCCGTTCTGTGACATCATGCATTAGATCTCAAACATATATACAGGGTGGGGAAGCAAAATTTACAATATTTTGAGGCAGGGATTGAAAGACAGTGTATGACCAATTAGTTTATTGAAAGTCATGAGAATTTATTTGCCACAAGAAAATTGACATAATAGAAAATATTTTTATTCTATGTGTCCTCCTTCTTTCTCAATAACTGCCTTCACATGCTTCCTGAAACTTGCGCAAGTGTTCCTCAAATATTCGGGCGACAGCTTCTCCCATTCTTCTTTAATAGTATCTTCCAGACTTTCTTGTAATAGTTTTGCTCATAGTCATTCTCTTCTTTACATTATAAACAGTCTTTATGGACACTCCAACTATTTTTGAAATCTCCTTTGGTGTGACGAGTGCATTCAGCAAATCACACACTCTTTGACGTTTGCTTTCCTGATTACTCATATGGGCAAAAGTTTCTGAAAAGGTATGGATAATAGTGTTAGGTATGATTATGACATCAATATATGTTTGGTTTCAAAACAATTGACGTAGTGCCTGCTGAGAAAAAACAACTAAATGTTCATTGTAAATTTTGCTTCCCCACCCTGTAAGCTTCTCTCATATTCACTGACAAATGCACTTGCCTCTGCTTTGAGTGGCATTGTGCTGCCACAAAGCAGCAGAGTGATACTGTAAATAAAACCCACTCATGAGGCTGTGTCACTGAAGCCAAAGAGACGAAGGCTGAGAGCCACATTCACCCATTCGACACAAAAGTGTCAAAGAGACATCTGGTTTCTCCTGATTCACTCCTCCCTCGCCATCCTCCACCAGTCATTTTCTTTGCGTCCGCTCCATTCACACGTCACCTCTTCTCAGTCTAAGCTCTATCATTTAATCAGGCTCCTATATTTACTGGTCTTTATTTTGTTCTTTATTTTAAATCCTTGTTTTTGTCTCGAATCACCGAATGTGTGTTGGAATTGTTGGAACAATCGGATCTCGAACTGACACACACACACAGTGACTCTGTGGTTAACAAGCAACTTAATAAATCCACTTTTGAGTCACTAAATAATGAAACAGAGCTACTTCACTGGGTTATTAATTGATTCTGGCACTACTCATTGCAAAAGCAAAAGGGCTCCTGCTTTCTCTGGGTTGAAAATAAATATATAAAAGGAATTTTAAATGAAGCTGCTGAAATGACTCAGATCAGTCAAAACCAGTCAAAATAATAGGCTGAATCACAACCTGATTAAAGGCAAAAGCTAATATTCCATTTTAAAATTTATCTAGACATTTTATATGGATGACAAATACTAACTATATGTAGGGCACTGTGTCAAAAAAATATAGTGTTATTCTAAACGGACTGACAAGAGCATCAGCTTTCTACTGTATATCCACAGACTACAGAGTCAACATCAGCTGTTAATATTTGCATTCACAATATTTACACACTAAATTAGTTGGACAGTTCAAGCTCAGTGTTAGAGCTGATTGGAGGAAATTGAGGACACCGACGTAAAGGAGTGAATGTAAATGGCTTCTCTGCCCTGAAGAGTGACACGTTTTAAGACTGACTGACTGTGGTAGTAAGTCAGTTACGTGTGTGGTAATGAGCACCTCCACAGCCTGTACTTACTGCTCTGGTGACTGACAGGAAACGGTCATAACTAATGAGGACGATGTTGAAGACAGAGGCGGTGCAGAGCAGGTAGTCCATGACCAGCCACACCTTGCAGAGACCCTTTCCCAGCATCCAGCGGCCTGTCAGGTTGTATGGGATGTACACTGGGATGCAGAAGGCACCTGGAACGGGTACACACTGCATGATGATTCACTCCCACAACCCACTATTCATGTTCACATGTCTCCAGACCTGCAGAATCTGATTGTGAGACCAATTACAAGTGACAAAAAAATTAGTGGTTGCTGCACATTACCTGCATCAGACCCCTGCAGTGAATCAGTGCAATACATTTTTGGAAAAGACAGCAAGCCTGAATGGGTTTTCCAAAATAAAGAGGTGGGTATCATTTTATGTGGAAATAGTAGGAGCTCAAGTCACAAAAAGAGGTGTGAATACCTGCCAAAAAATAAACTGAAACCTGTCATTCATTAGATAGGGATTCTGCAAATAGAACAATACCTTTGATCATCTAAGACATGGATGAAAAAAAAGGGACAGGAACATCTACAGAAGCTGGAAATTACAACATCAATGTGGTTTGTAAATTATTATTATTATTATTTTTTTTTTTTTTTAATTCATGTGAAAGAACAAAAGACATCAAGGAGCCAAATTTGACGCTAACTGACAGGGAAGATGCACACAAAGAAGAGGCAACCAACTCACCCACGAGAAAATCAGATATAGCAAGGTTCAGAAAGAAGTAGTTGCTTTGGTTTCTCAGGGTTTTATCCACAATAAAAGCCATGATGACCAGTGCGTTTCCCGCAACCACAACGACCACCAGAGTCACCATGAGGACCGATAAGATCACGACCAGGTAGCCCGGGAGGACAGTCCCAGCCTCTGACACCGCTGGAGTCAAGTTGCCGCTGGAGTTGGACTCCAGAATATGCGCGCCCATAGTTAATTTAATGCCAAAATCATTGTAGAGCTTTGTCATCTCACGCACAGAGGCACCGAACAAGTCCAATTACGCGCCCAAACGTTCCTCTCCACTTTACCAAGGAGTCAAACATGAATGAAGAGCAGTGATTACAAGAAGACACTTTCCCCAAAAAGCCCATGTTGTTTCAGAACAGTTGTGTGATCTGGAGAGTTTGGATTAAAGCGTTAAGTTTTTTTTTGTTTTTTTGGGGGGAACAGTGTCTGATAGTAGATCCTTGTGGGCGCTTCTCTCTCCAGCTGGTTTCATTAACAGTGTCGAGCTGCTGGATGTGTGAGAGCGGAGCGCACGGTGCGTTTTTGTCATCGTGGTTGACTCCTCCAACTGGGATCGCAGCACATCCGGTGTCGTCTTCAGAGTAAACGCTTTGCTGCAACGTTTGCGCAAAAAAAAGGAAAAGAAAAGCGCGCGCATGAGGCTTTCCGACGTTAATAGAAACGCTCCTGAAGCAGATGGAGCGTTTGTTCCTCACAGCGTCACACGGAATTCAACGTGCGTAAAAGAGCACTTAAAGGTAAAAGTCTGAAATATCTGCACCCTCATGCAAGTCAGAACAAATGAAAAAAGCACGGGCTATTAAATATACCCACTAAATAGTCCAAATGTGCTGCATGTGTGCGTTTCCTGTGAGACAAAGAGAACTGACAGACGCTCGGCAGCTCTTACTTTGTAGGCGACGCCAAATCCGGGTTTCCTCCGGTCACTTCATTTCTCTTGACGTTTTGTTTCTTTGTCCGCAGCAGCGTCTGATCAAAGGCTGAAGTCTGCAATCAAGAGGCTGAAGTGGTCAGGACGCACGAAGTAGACTGAGGAGAAATGATGGAGTGTGTGTGTGTGTGTGTGTGTGTGTGTGTGTGTGTGTGCGTGCGTGTGCGTGTGTGTGTGTGTAAGCTGCAGGCCGAAGGATTTGTGGTCAGATGGTGGACGTGCGCATCAGGCATCAAGTTCAGAGATGCAGAGGTCAGTGTCAGTACAAGGGGGTCAACCTGACACCACAGGAGGGAGTGACACACAGCCACCTTTAGTATTTGTGCCCCCACCCCATCTCCTAAACTTGCCAAATTCTTGCAAATCCTCCAGCCTTAATACTGGTAGACAGTACAGCAGCACAGCACAAATATATGTAAATGAAGAAAAATGCAACAGCCTCCTGCTGCTACTAAAGACTTATATGTTATTAGTGTTTTATGAGAATAAATAATACCATAAGTTCAGTGCTGCCCATGTTAAACAGATTTTACAATCTTCTGACACTGCACCAAAAATCCACATCAAACCAGACAACAAAGTTCTCCCAGAGTGGTGACACAATTACCAGCCAGTTCAACTGTTATTATTCTTTTCAGTTCTGAGTGGGAATTTATTTCATGGATTCTTCACATGGCTCTAAAAAATATGATTAGAGCAGAGATGGTGTGTTTAGCATGATGACAGCTTGTCAGGATGACAGTGTCAGCTAAATGAATTAGCTGTAATTGTTCTCAATGATTCCAAATGAGCAGGCAGCTGAGACCACAGACATGGAGGAAACGTGAAGAATCTGAAAACAATGAAGTCTGAACAATTCAATATCCCCTGATTTTTTTTTTTAATGCCATCAAACACAATATTGAATGTAGATGAAAGGATTTTTTTTTGGGGGGGGGGCACTGAAACAGTTGGTTTGTGCCAGAGGAACCCCAAACTACCAAACACACACACACACACACACGAGTCCTGGTTATTTTTAGAAAGCAGTCCTCTGCTCCCTCAGGCCAACCCTAAGGTGGTTAATATGCAGACCACGTCTTTCCAAGGATCGAATGACACTAAAACGAGAGGTGAGGCAAAAGCCCCGCAGGAGACGATGTGAAGTAAATGCTCTGAGAAAACATGCGAATGATAAAAGTTGAATATTTCATCGTCTTTAAGTGGCTATGAGATGCATTGGGGAAAATGGACATGTGTGAGTGGGTGTCAGGCTGTTGGTGTCAGTGAAACTCGGTGAACTTCATTATGTAGAGCACCAGTGTCTGATCAGATTTCTAAGAAATGATGAATAAATTGTGTATGAATTTCATTCATATGGCGATTTGTCTGAAAGCTGAGCATGACAAGTGTATTAATATCACCATCAAGTGCAAATATTAATGTCAGTTTTTTGGTCCTGCACAAAATCTGCTAAACAGTAATTACACACAAAGTAACAACAACTGTTTGATTGTTTTAATGATGATGCATCACCCTGTAAACATTTCATTTCACCTCATTCAAAGGCTGAAATACATAAGTTATTTGAATAAACCATGAATAATTGAGAGTCTGTCTCTGTTAAGACACATATGAATCAGCTGGAAATGACCTTTTCCCTGAAATAAAAAGAAAAGTGATTGAAGACTTAGAATTAATGTTTTTCTGTCTTTTTGGATTCACTTTATCTTCTTGTTTTTTGGCCTTTTGGTCTTCCCCCCTGATTTGGTGGCTTCCTCCTGTGAAATAAGAGGAGAGGATTAGAGAATGAACTGACTAATGATTATCTTACATTAGCACTCTTTGTACCGAAGCCTTTCCAAGCTCAATATTTGAGAGCTGTTTTAAAGCTCGTGACTCAATTTTTGACAGACAGCTTTGTCTGAACGCTTGCTGAGTTTCCCTCCCTTACGGAAATGTGCAAATTATAATGTACTGATTGGAACACACCATACTGTTTTAATGTATTCCAATAATTACATCAAACAAAATATTGCATTCTTAAGTATTTTGAAACACTCTCTATTTATCATTTTGCTAACAAACCAGACCTTTTAGTCTGCCATGTCCTGAACAAAAGGCAAACATACAAGATTATTGTGTTCCATAAGGAAGAAGAATATTGAAAGAAAACAGGGAACAATGTCAGTATTCATGCAATTTCCTAAAAGTCAAATGATGTTTTGCTGTTTGGGTGTAAACTGGGGTTTTTGTGGTGGAGAATAGCTGCTGTGGTGGCAGCAGCATTTTTACTTCTGAGGGTCTGAGGAGTAAAACTAATCCTGTTTTCCTCCAAAAGCTGTCTGAGATGTTATCTAATATATTTAATTCAATGGAAAAAAATGTTGGTCTTCTGCCTTCCACACACTTATCGTATTTCCAATTACCTCCTATTTTAAAGATACGGAAAAACTTAATTGAATTAATACAAATGACTTTAACTACTGAGGCAACAACAACAGAAAGTTCTCCTTTCAGCAAATAATATTGTTTTAAAGCCATTTTTTTTGCCTTTAGACTATTTGATATTTATATTTTTTCCCATATGTACCACCTTTTGACAACATTAACTCCTAATAGATTTACTTTAGAAGTCAGCCATCTAGTCCACCTACTGAAGTCTACTGTAAAAGGGTTGAATTCTTGGATGGTTTTGGCAAAAATATGTCGAACATACACAGTTTCATGCAAAAATATGGGCACCTGTTGAAAAACAGCATAATTTGGTGATTTTTTTTTAAACTGACAAGATGTAAGAATGGATGAAAAATGGAAATATATTACCACCAATATTAATGCATATTTACTTTTATTTCACTCAACAAAAATTTTAAATAAGAAAAAAAAAACAATCATAGCATGTGCAAATGTTTGTGCACCCTACACACTCAGTACTTGGCAGATATTACAGCAAGCAAACACATTTTGTATCCAACTAAAGTCTTGCAGTTCTTGTATTTGGGATTTTCTTCTTTCCAAAGAGCTGTAGTTCTGCTGTATTCTTCAGTAGTCTCATAGTGGGTAAGATCTACCCACAAATACTCTATGATGTTTGAGTCTGAGGACTGTGAGGGCCACTGCTGAACCTTGAGCTTGTGTCTATGGAGGTGGTCCGTGGTGGATTTTGAAGTATGTTTGTGATTGTTATCCTGCTATAGAAGCCATCTGACAGTGTGACATTTGCCTCCAGAATTTGCTGGTGTTTTGTGGGATCCATTCTTCCCTCTATCCACTCAATATTTCCTGTGCCATTGGCTGCAACACAATCCCAAAGCATAACAGTTGGCAAGATGTTCTTTTCATGACATGCTGTTCCTTTTCTTCCAAAGAGATCTTTGTTGATTGTGCCCAAAAGGTTGTTTTTTAACTTCATCAGCCCACAGCACTTGTTCACAATACGTCAGGCTTCTATAGATGTTCCATTGCATGCTTTTGACGTTGGATTTTTTCGATGAGGATGCAGTAATGTTTTCTCCTACAGACTCTTCAGTGAAGGTCTTCTTTTAGTGCACCACCACTCTGAGTTTACTAAATCTTCCTGCAAGTGTTTTTTTCAGGCAAATGGAAGTTTCATTTGCTACTTTGACCAGCCTGCCAGCTATTCTCTCTAAGTGTTTTCTTGGTCTTCCAGATCTCCTCTTGATCTCCACAGTGCCCCTTAACTGCCATCTTTTAATTATATTTTGCACTGTGGAAACAGCAAGCTAAAAATGCTTCCCTGTCTTCTCGGAGCCTTCCCCTGCACTGTGGGAAGCAACAACTTTAATTTTCAGAGTCTAACACAGCTACTTTGAAAAACCCATGGTTGTTGAGTGTTTGCAAAGGGTTTGAAGAGTCAGAATGAATGAAACCCCAAAAATTCACAACAGCTGACACTACAGACAACTGTTGACATGTCGAGTGAGTTGAATAGAATAGAATAGAATAGAATAGAATAGAATAGAATAGAATAGAATAGAATAGAATAGAACAGAATAGAATAGAATAGAATAGAATAGAGCTTCAGAAAACAAGAATAGAGCAAATATGAAATTACAAAAACTAAAAATAACTTAAGACAATAGAATATAAAATTTCACAAAAGTAAGATGGGAATAGAGCTAAGTAGAATAAAAAATACAAAAAGCAGACATGAAATATGAATACACACAATATTTACAATATTAACTGAATGTGACAATATGTATATCTATGAACAATATTAATAGTATGTATTACCTATGAAAACAGTGTGTACAGTCATGGAAAAAAAACTATTAGACCATCAAAAGTCATTAAAAACAATGGTTATGCAATCAAGTACTAACTCCTGTGTGTATCATGTGACTAAAACAGACAGAAAAGAAAACATGGAATGTCTAAAAGCACTGTTTTTGGCAGTACAATGCCATAGATATTGATGTAAGAACTGAAGTGATTTTGCTTATTATCAAGAAAACATGGAAAATGACTAGATATCAGTTCTGAAATTAAACTCTTATGAGCTATTTTTGTTGTTATCATAATATTTGTCCAAACAAATGTACCTTTAGTTGTACCAGGCATTAAAATGAACAAGAAATTGAAAAAAACAGAGGTGGTCTAATAGTTTTTTTCCGCGACTGTATATCATCTTGTGTGATTAAGTTGTGACCATGTAAAAACTGTAAAACCTCACATTCTTTTCACTGTGTAAAAAAAATATGAAACTTGACTTTTGCACACGCCTCAATTATGTATAATAGCGTTTGACACTGAGGACCACTGCACTCTTTTAGACAGATTGCATACCACAGTTGGTCTGTCTGGGTCTGTTTTTAACTGGTTTGAATCATTTTTAACAAACAGGGATTTTTATGTTAGTATTGGAGAATACTCATCAAAAAGGTGCAAAATGGATTGTGGTGTTCCCCAAGGGTCATTTTTAGGTCCAACCCCTTTTAACCTTTATATGCTGCCTCTAGGACAGGTCATCAGGAGACACGGCATTAACTTTCATAGTTATGCTGATGACACTCAACTTTATATTGCCATGTCTCCTGATGACCTCAGCCCCATCGACACCCTTTTTAATTGCATTTTAGATATTAAGTCCTGGATGGCACCAAACTTCCTCCAGCTCAACCAGGGCAAAACCGAGGTTTTAATTGTTGGTGCTGAGGCTCAGAGGGAGAGGCTCAAAGCTAAGCTCCAAACCCATTCACTGGACCCTTCTGAGAGGGTTAAAAGTCTGGGTGCTTGATTGTGAGCTTAGCTTTGAGCCACACATAAGGTCTGTCACCAAAACAGGTTTTTATCATTTAAAAAATATTGCCAGAGTACGACCCTTTCTCTCTCGAGCCAGTGCAGAGATTCTAATACATGCATTTGACACAAGTTGCATTGATTATTGTAACGCTCTCCTTTCTGGTCTTCCTAAGAAGACCATTACACCGCTGCAGCTGCTCCGAAACTCTGCAGCCCGACTGCTGACGAGGACCAGAAAGAGAGAGCATGTGACACCAGTGCTCAGGTCTCTGCACTGGCTCCCTGTGAGCTTCAGGATCGATTTTAAAGTGCTTTTATTGGTTTTTAAAACTCTTAATGGTCTTAGCACTATTTACTTATCTGATTTGCTTTTAACATATGAGCACTCTCGGACCCTCAGGTAGTAATCTCTTAAGTGTTCCTAGAGTCCACTCCAAAACTCATGGTGAGGCCTCATTCAGCTTTTATGGCCCCAAACTATGGAACAGTCTACCTGAGGACCTGAGGTCCGCTGCAAGTGTTCATATTTTTAAAAGTAAACTCAAAACTTATCTTTTTAGTTTAGCTTTTAATTAAACTCTTACTGTAAACATTGCTTCACTTTGTTGCTTTTATTTTTAGTTGCAACTGGGGGACAGTGGGGGGTTTGATGTGAAGCACTTGTGCTACATGTACCATGTATGAAAAGTGCTATGCAAATAAAGTTTGATTGATTGATAAACATCTTTGTTTAATATATGAAAAAAAAGTAAGAATGCATTAATGCTGCTGATAATGTCGCCATTTTCCCCCATTCTACATACACTGAATTTACATCATTTAAATAAAATAAATCACCAAATTTAGCTATTTTTCAAGCAGTGCCCAAATTTTTCCCTGAAACTTTATGGATGATTCTACTGCTCTACTCTGTGGCTCGACATGGAGGCTTGGAAAATTGGCAGCACTTTCCCATACTAGTGTGAAATGGAGTTAGGTCAGCTACAGTTATATTTAGTCATTTGATTTGCAGCTGCAGAAGGAAGGTAATAATAATAATAATAATAATAATAATAATAATAATACATTTCATTTATGGACACCTTTCTTGACACTCAAAGTCACCTTTCAGACAAAAGCAGAAATACAAAGAAATAAAAAGAAATATAGAGAAATATGACAAAAGACGATAAAATACAGTGAACATGGACCACACCACCTGCATGGTCATCTGTTCAGGATTTCACATTCATAGAGAGTAAGAAAGCCTGAACAGGTGAGTGTGCGTCAGTATTGTGGAGGTGGGTTGGGGGGGGGGGGGATGAATTCTCTGCCCCCCATGATAGTGAGGTGAGCAGAGGGGACAGTGGGATGGACAGATGAGAAGGATCTGAGGGTGGTAGGTACAGTGATGTGGAGGTGTCACCAAAGTACAGAGGGGTGAGCTGGTGCATGGTCTTTTAAAGGAGTCATATTTATCTAAACCCACTTTTATTAGTCTTTGGTACATTTATTTGTGTATTTTGGGACTTTAACAGTTCATAAAAATTGAATTTGAACCCACCAGGTGCTGCAAAACTATCTTTATATTCATTTTGGCAAAAATCGAGTGGATTTTTACAACCTTCTGAATTTGTTACGTCTATAACTAGTTACACCACGACATTTGCACAAATAAGATCAAGATTTCCGATGAACATTTCTCAGAGTACAACATAATTGTTTGTCAGCAGCAGTGGTTGTAGTCCATACTGAAAATATGTCCAAACTTTGAGCCGATTACCTAAAGTGTTCATTTGTTGGTTGTATTAACAAACAAAAGTGGCTGAACTGGACAGAGAAGTACAGTCAACAATTTGGAGGGGATGAGGTCGTGTGCATTTAAAGGGCCAGTGCTCAGAACAACCTTTCTCATGTCATTACTCAGAAATAGGGTTGAAAATGGACCTGTGGAGTTGAATTAATGAAGAATTCAGACCCAAGCAGAGCATGTACAGTTTATGTAGACCACAGGGAAATGTTTTAAAATGTATAATTCCATTTAAAAAAGCAAAATATCACTCCTTTAAATTAAGTTGTTTATTTTAATATTTTTTTCTCTGATTTCCATTCTTGCTGTTTCCGTTGCTGTCATATTTCTTTATTACTTCAGCTTCAATTTGGTCTGTCATGCAAATTACACTTAATCTCATTTTATTACCCCTGTCAAGGAGCTTATGTCTGTCAGCCTGTTTACGAAGAGCACCAGTTACAATAAAACTCTGTACAAGTGTATGGCATGGACCAAAGATGAAGCTCGTAGATTTTGGAGCGGTATCAATAAAAAGGATTTATTTCAATACCTTGCAAAATTGGCCATTTGATTGCATTGCAGGATGGTAGGGCCTTAGGCAACAGTATGCACTCTTGGAAGGCCCTTGTAGTTATTTATACATCCATACTGTGTATTCATTTTACAGTTGATTTAAAATTTTGCAGCTTGGAAACTGGCTATTTCCCCATTGGGCTTCTGCATCCACCTGCTGGAGCCTGTAATTAGTTGTCACAGAGTCCAGTAGTTGAAGTCTGCTGCTGTCAGCATGAGAATGATCCTGAGTGGTGATTTTTTACAGTGAACAGATGGGGTTTTGAAGTAGGATATATTTAGGAGTAGGTTTGCTGTACCTTTAATCTATCTGTGGAAACAGCTCAAAGTTCAATCATCTTATCAATGGAATAACTTTGCAGAACACAAAGATGACTTCAAAGCAGACTGGACCCAACTTCAAACTGGCGATAGTGAAGAGAAAGTGTTTGATCTCCTGAACATGTGGCAACCAGACACTTCAAAATGAAGCAATATTCTTAATGTGACAGTGACTGTGGAAACACAAAGCACGCCAAGCAGACATTCTGAATTACTCAAATAAATCTAAGTCTCACTACATCATATAAGTACTAGATATATATTCTGTCCAACGGTGCTGAATGGACAAGCTTTTTGACTGTATTGTAGTTGCAAGAGTAGAAAACTGCCAAAAACCCTGCCTTCTGATAATTGCAGTAACCTTAGTATGTAGCCAAGTAAACTACAAGATACCAGGTGTTTCCAGAATTACAAACTGAATACAAAGTCAAAAGTGATGAATGATGTGTCAGTAGAAGATGACAGAACAATAAGTAAAAGGCCCAGTGACTGTCTCACCGTGGAAGCGGCGTATCCTTCCTCTACCAGGATGTTTCTCGCACAGTTGTTGATATGTTTGAAACGGTCAGGACCCAACAAAATTCCGCCATACCACCGAGACACGACCACCATGACATTACGCACATCTAGAATCTGTGGTGAGAAACAAGACACTGGATATGAGAAATGACTGTGAATCAGAGAGAGAGGGTAAGAAATTCTGAAAGAAAAAAATATATATATATACACTGGATCCAAAGAAAGCATACAGGTTGCAAATTGTGATACTAACACCTAAGTATAGCAGTCATTCTGAAGCAAGTAAATATTTCACACCAGGGGCGAGAAGCGTATGTGGCTCCGTTATCAGCTGTCACTCAAACGCTGCAGAACTAACACTCCAAAGTTTGGGGATATTTGCTTATTTTTACATCTTTCACAGTGAAAGATGGGAAGATGACTTGCAGTACAGAAATGTCAGGATTGGATCATTTTAATTCAGCAAAAAGTCTGAAAGGATCAAAATTAAATCTAACATTCATAAATTCATGGAAATTAATTCCAGTCCTAATAACATCTAACAATGTTGGTTACAAACGATAAAAATGATCATAACTTGGAATAATTATAAAGTTAGAAAATATGAAAAACATTAAATCAGTAGCTACATTTAAAGCTGTTGTTGTCAGTATTTCCACAACAGAACAGGTTTCTCTGAACCCACTAATAAACCTGACTCTGCAGTCACCCTGCGTTCTCTGGAGTTTTTAGGTTATTTTTGTTGTTGTGTTTTTTGTTTTTTTTTTCTAGCCTAGAACTTCACTGTTTTGGGTCATTCTAAGTATCATTCCCAGTGGCAGCAAACAGGCATTTTATTTTAAGTGTATGGCTGCCAGGTTAGAAAAAAAAAACAAAATAAAGAATAATTATTGTGTTGTAGCATGAAAACTTTATTGCTACAACGAAATGTTTTCATGCTATTACAACATACAAATAAATTATATTATTGCAGGAAACTTTTGACTTAACAGTACTTTAAAACACTTATATGTGACAACATTAAGTTATCATGGTATATGAAACAACACAATCATCTTTTTATAGTGAAAAATATCATAAAAAAAAGTTTCATAGTATTTGTACATTTGTGTGATATTTGGTTTCTTTTTTGTATTTGTACTTATTTATTTAGTTACAGGACAGTGTGTATTGGCATTAGTTGCAAAAAACAAAATGCTTGCACCAGATTTAGTAGAGAAGCTAATTTCCATCTGTTGTCCTTGACAAGTGACCAACATAATAAAACATCACATAGAGTATGAAGTATTAATGCACTGGAAGTACACCATTAAACATGACAGATGTAGGAAAGTTTGCTCAGGCTGAATGGTTACAGCCAAATTCACAAAAAAGGGGCTTACATTCTAAAAGTACAAGAACATTTTCTAGAATAAGAATAAGATATAAAAGAAAGAAGAAGAAGAAGAGGAGAGAAAAAAGAATAAATAAATAAATAAATAGGCTAATCGTACAATACCAATACAATAAATTTTGGTTGATTTATTTCTATATATTGGAGTGTCCTTTTGGATCTGGAATTTCTTTTGCCTACTTACGTTTGAAGTGATGTCTGACTATCTATCTATATGTGTAATACTGCTATGAAACAGACAGAGTTTAGTTTTGATATGTATAATATTTTTGCATTTTGAGCAGGATTGGTTAGAATTTATTTTGATATGTGTAAGATTTGTTAAGTTACTTTGAGGAACTGATACTTTATGGTCAGTAACAAAAGATGGAGTAAGGGGGCAGGAGTATATAAGCTGAAATTCATCCCGCTCCTTTTTCAATTTTTTTTTTTTTTTTGTCTTTTTTTACATTTTTCCATGTTTTTGGTTTTAAATGTTAATATTCAGAATAAAACAAGCAAACAAACAAACCTTTACTATATTGTTTTTACAGGGTTGTAATGAGCATAATAACAATTTCTCTAATTCTTCCTTAAGATACAACATGGAAAATACAAGGAAACACTAACTACAGTACTAAAAGCACACACACACACAAAAAAAAACTAGAAAAGCGCTCGGAGAGTGCAGACCTCCGCTAAGGCAGATCAGTGTCCCCCCCGATCACCACCAAAATTTAATCATTTGTTCCTTGTGCCAGTATCAACATTTCCTGAAATTTTCATCCAAATCCCTCCATAACTTTTTGAGTTATCTTGCACACAGACAGACAGGCAGCCAAACCAACGCCAGCAAAAACATAACCTCCCAGGCGTAGGTAAAAAAAAAAAAAAAAAATCAGAGCCAAATGGTTTCTGCAGGTAAGTCAGTAACTTAGTGACTGTCCCCATGACAAAAAGCAGCTCAAACAATAAGAAACATTTGACATTTGACAGGTGTTAAATGAAACCTGAAGATTAGTGCAGTAAATCTCATATTGTCTGAACAGAAGAGTTGAAGGCATGTTAATTACAAAGGGAGGTCCCATTAAATCCTGGACACCTTGGTCAGTTTTTTGCCCTGAAATCCCTGTTTGTAAAGTCCTCCTTTTTCATATAAAGTTCAGTTGTATCTTGTTATGAAGACTAAGAAATGCATACATGCATTATAATATGTTGTTATAATCTTGCTCAAACAACAAACCCACTGGCTGCCTAAGACTTTTGCACGGCGCTGTGAGATAAGATGAGTCCTAATAGACTAAGAGAAGGTTCATCAGGCATAAGATTCTGATCACTGGCAGGCAAAGTGGTATTAATGTTGATTATCTCACTACAATTGGACCTGTCAATGTGTGAGATATACTAGGCAGCAAGCGAACATTTAGACCTCGAAGTTGATGTGTTAGAAACAGCATTGAAAAGTATCTAAACAACATCAACTGGGGAGGGGTTATGAGCCGACTCTGTTTTCTGAGTCAGCTTAGATCCTTCGGCAGATGCACCAAAATGTTGGAGATCTACCAGTCTGTTGTGGCCAGTGTCATCTTCTTTGCAGCCGTTTGTTGGGGTAGCAGCATCAGAGCCAGCGACACCAACAGACTTGATAAAATCACCAAGATGGCTGGCTCTGCAATCGGTCTAAGGCTGGACAATTTTGTGACCGTGGTGGAGAGGAGAACACTCAAGAAACTGGCCTCTACCATAGGCACCCTCTCCACCAGACACTGGACAGACAGCAGAGCAGATTCTCAAAAAGACTATTATAACTCCACTGTTGAGCGGACAGATACAGGAAATCTTTCCTGTCACATGCCATTTCACAGTACAATAAACTCGCCTGATGTCCATAAACATATTTCCACTTTGCACTTTACTGTCCATATTTCTGAACAATTCCATTTTACTTTGCACATTATAGTTTATTGTTCCACCTTACTGTTTATCTATCATTTTTATTTTTTATACTTAATTTATTATGTATAGTGTGTTTGCTCTTGTCAGTCAGTACTTTATTTTACCAGGTAAAATGAATAGAGAACAGCTTCTCATTTACAAAAAAAGACAAAACAAACGAAAAATGAATAAAAGAAAACAGTGCAGATGAATCCATGAGTCGCAACCAATGGTGAAGAGACTATGACATCAAAAACAACATCACTAACTACTAGAGCAGGGGTGTCAAACATGCGGCCTGGGGGCCAAAACCGGCCCGCCAAAGGGTCCAAGGATGAATTAGTGAAATACAAAAATTACACTGAAGATACTGACAATCAAGGATGTTAAAATAATTTTAGGTCAGTTTCATCTGAAGTAGGTCAGTCCAGTAAAATACTATCATAATAAACTATAAATAATGAAACATACAAAAAGTAAAATTACACAAATGTTAACATTTACAGACAAAAAATGTGAAAAACCTGAACAAATATGAACAATCTGAAATATCTTAAGAGAATTAAGTGTAATCGTACCAATATTCTGTCTGTTAGTAAATGTTTTGTGTATTTGTAGATCCACTGTGATCTGAAAGTTGTAATGACCATGTGAAAATGAGAAGCTGTGGCCAAAGAATGGCATAAATTGTTAAAAATTGCACTTTTTTTCTTAATAAATTTCATTTTGGTCATGGTTGTTCATGTTTTTCCACATTTTTTAAAGGATAGTTTGAGGGTGTAAAAATTTTGATAGTATACAGTAATTTTACTTTTTTTCACTCTAAAACATAGAAATTAGACATACAAATTTTGGAATTGACATTATTTATGTATTGTGTTATTATTTTAATCATCACCAGCCCACTGCAGGTCATATTGGGCTGTATGCGGCCCCTGAACTAACATGAGTTTGACATCCCTGTACTAGAGTGTATGGGGAGAGAGCAGAAGGGAAGTCAACACGTGCAACAGTCAACTAGGGAATGTTGTAGTTTCTGTTTAAACATGCGGAGTGATGGGAGACCTGAAAGTTTAAGGGAGTTTTGAAGGGAGTTCCAATCATTTGCTGCTGCAAAATGAAAGGAATTCTGGCTGAAGTCAGTGTGGACTTTTGGAAGAGACAGAGTAATGAAATCGCTGGACCTCAGGTGGTAGTTATTGTGGGAAAGGTGCAAAAGGTTGGAGAGGTATTGAGGTGTTTTCCTTAGATGAGTCTTGTAGATAAATAGAAGCCAATGATGAAGTCACCTGGTGTGGAGGGAGGGCCAGTTATCAGTTTATACAGGACGCAATGATGGGTGGAAAAAGGTGCACCAGTGGCAAAATGGATGGCTGAGTGGTGGAGAGCATCCGCACAGTTAAGGGCACACTTGGGAGCCATTTTATAAATGACATCACCATAATCAAACATAGGTAGTGTGGTCATCTTCACCAGTGTATGTTTCGCAGAGTGTGTGAATGAAGCCTTATTACAGTAAAGAAACCCGAGTCTGGCCTTAAATGAACTTGTATTCTATACTGAACAAGAATATAAATGCACGACTTTTGTTTTTGCTCCCATTTTTCATGAGCTGAACTCAAAGATCTAAAACTTTTTCTGTGTACACACAAGGTTTATTTCTCTCAAATATTGTTCACAAATCTGTCTAAATTTGTGTTAGTGAACACTTCTTCTTTGCTGAGATAATCCATCCACCTCACAGGTGTGGCATATCAAGATGCTGATTAGACAGCAGGATTTTTGCACAGGTGTGCCTTAGGCTGGCCACAATAAAAAGCCACAGCACAGCACAATACCACAGATGTCACAAGTTTTGAGGGAATATGCAATTGGCATGCTGACTTCAGGAATCTCCACCAGAGCTTTTGCCTGTGAATTGAATGTTCATTTCTCTGCCATAAGCCATCTCCAAAGCTGTTTCAGAGAATTCATGAAGAAGACTGTGCGAGGAAAATGGTGGTCACACCAAATACTGACTGGTTTTCTGACCCCCCTGGACCACCCAATACAGTAAAAGTGCACATTTTAGAGTGGCCTTTTATTGTGGCCAGCCTAAGTCACACCTGTGCAATAATCCTGCTGTCTAATCAGGATCTTGATATGCCACACCTGTGAGGTGGATGGATTATCTCAGCAAAGGACAAAGGAGAAGTGCTCACTAACACAGATTTAGACAAATTTATGAACAATATTTGAGAGAAATAGGCCTTTTGTGTACATAGAAAAAGTTTTAGATCTTTGCGTTCAGCTCATGAAAAATGGGAGCAAAAACAAAAGTCGTGCATTTATATTTTTGTTCAGTGTATGTTGATCTTATATTCTATTTTTGCTGTCTGTCATGCTGCACTACAGTTTCCCAGTTTGGGATCAATAAAGTCTGTCTGTCCGTCTATCTATCCGACTGGATCTCAACCGATCAAGCATCTAAGGTTGATTGGATTGAAATAATATTATAAGCACTTCTCCTATCAGGGGTCGTAATGTTATGGCTCTTCAGTGTAAAATGAAGCAGAGAAATAGTCCTGAGAAAAACACTGCGACTAACGATAGACGCCATGCTGCACTTTTTTTTATGCTGTGTAAAAATGAAGCCAAAACCATGTGTTCACAGGAGTGGGCATGCTGCCTGTGTCATGCAATTTGGTAAATAGAGTAATAAATAGAGATGCACAGGGAATCAAACAGACAAGAAAGACAATTTTGACAGAATGAAAAATAAGAATGTTATCATTATACAGTATATTTTACATATTATAACATGTTCCTGCTGTTTAAATTTTGTTAGATTTTGTTGATATAACTGAATTTTATACATAATACCACGATAACCTGTTGTTGTAACATAGAGTTTCAAATCAGTGTTAAGTAAAAAGGTTTTCATTTGTATGGAGTAACAGCATGAAAACATCTTGCTGCAACACTAAACTTTTCTTTTTGTACACTTCCATATAAAACACCTGCCTGATGATAACAGCGAGAAAGATTATTGGATGTGTACGCTATGATTGGGTTGTACTTACTCCTGTTTCATTTAGCCAAAAGTAAAACAGTAGCTGAGGTAGTTAAACAACCTTAGCCAAGTCAAAGGTGAATTCCAAGACCTCCAGATCTTTCTCACACATTTTAACACATCTGCAGTACTTCGCTTACACTTTAAGTCACATTTTTTATCTTTTTGAATCACAACAAACCTGGGTAATTTGCTGCTGAATAATTTTGCATACAAATACATAACTTTACTAAAACTACTTTTTCGTTTTAACCCTATGCTAGGCTAATTATGCCGGTACACATGCAGAGAAGAACCTGACATTAAAGTCTTCAGAAAAAAACAAAACATGCAAATGCTCCGAGATCCAGCCTCTGATTTTTCTTTTATTCATCACTGCGCACATTCCACATTCACAGGCAGAAAGCGCAAATCTAAATGAAGAAACAGGAAGAAAGGGTTTTGGAGAGGAGTAAGATTAGGGGAAGAATAGATTAAGGAGAAAACTCTTCATGCAAATTGCTCTTTGCTGCTCAAAGTGTCACTAGTAGAAGATTAATCAGTATGTTACTCAGTGGGATGAGTAGGAAGACCTGATGCTATCTCTTCAGTCGCAGTGGGTCGGTCATCTGCATGAAATGACCTGATTATACATTTAGTATATGCTCCCAAGTTCACAGATATTCAGAAAAGCACATGTGAGGGAATTGTGAGTTTCTGGTTGCCAACTGCCAGCATGCAACACGGAGAAGATGCTGCATACATATCAAGAGGACTCACTTAAATTCAGTGCAGCTGGTCACCATTTCTGACATACATACCAAGAATCCGAAGCACTATTTCACATGAATTTATCTCTTTAACAGGGTCACACTGGCTGCTGTCATCTTATGAATGAGTATGAACTTTGACAGAATCATGAAACTTATCACGTAGAACTCATGACATGACTCGACGCCGTCTGGTAACAAGTGTGACAAGACCACTAGAACTCAGTGCAGAGCAGATTACAGGAAACATTTGGTTTTGTCACAAACCTTTCACTGGCCATCATTCAATATTAGGGGAAAACAAAAAGTGTGTGAACAATTGCACATTGTAGTGTGATGTGGGTGTATGTGTGTGAATCATGGTGCCATCTGACAACGTGACGAGTCCCTCTTAGATATGAGCAATGAAAGATTAGAAATTGTGTGAAATGACTGCCATAGGGCCACATTTCTCCACAGAGGGACAGAGTGGATATTTACACATTATGTAAATACCAGTGGTGTAGTGAAGATGGAGACTTGCAGAAAAGTCTCCATTCCTGTGACTTGTCTGTTTTTTTCCCCTAAAAAAATCACACAATTAAATGTTGTCCTCTACTTTTAGGTCAGGCAATTTAACATCATCATAATAATTTTGACTTCATAATAGATAGTGATTATGACTGATTGAATGATTGTGAAGTGCTGTATAATAACCTCTTACTGGCTTAATGAAATTAATTAAATAACTTGCCTGATTTAAAAAAATGAACCTCATCAATCTCTAGTGACGTTGCTATAATAATGAATTTCTATTGATTTTGACTTTGGTCAATGTAAAGATGTACAAACAGATGAAGTAGTCACATAGTACTCAATTATTGAATCAATAAATAAATTGGCAAATGTTTAGTAACTCGCCATTTCTTTAAACTTAATGCATTTAAGTAAAGCACAGTTCTTAGGAAACACAAACCTCAGGCTCTGGGCAATTTAGGATTGTAGAACTGAAGAAAAAATAAGACAATGGCTACTGCCACAGTACTGTCACACAAAATATTGGTTTGTCTATTGCGACAGACCAATCCAATGTTAGCATTTGTACTAGAGCCAATCATCAGCACTTTTTGTCCTGTCTGTAAGTGTGATCAAGTACTTGTCTTACATGTTCAACGTATGTATTGTTGTAACACCAAAGCAATCACCTAGACTGCAAAACAAATCTATCTACGGGTACAAATAAAGTAACCTTGAACTTGACCCTGACCTTGAATCATGGATACTGTTCCATGAACTCATTCACCTCTTGTTGCCACAGTACTGTGGTGATATATGGCGTATACTTCAGTGCATTCTGTTGTGCATTTTGCTACCACAGTACAGTGGCAAGGGATGGACGAAAATGACAAATTAGTAACAGTATATAGTATAGAATAGGAATTATTGTTCTAAATACTCTATATGTCGTTTTATGGTGTTCTTTGCTCTGGAGGCTGGAGAAGGTGGGCGGAGCTACATGTTAGATGCAGCAGTGTGCTGTGTGACCACTCAGTTCTGTGTTAGTTCAGTGTATTGAGCGCTGTGGTCCTGTGGAATTCTGCACTCTGAACGTTGTCCCAGTGCCTCATTTTTATCAATGTTGGATTTACCTATGCCTGCCGCCCCCCCTCCTTTTTTTTTTTTTTTAATCTGAACCCAAACTGAACCCAAGTCTTCTGCATTGCAGTCCGACACATTTCCAAATGGCCTAAATATCTGCTGAGTCTCAAGTTGTCCTATTCACTACATGATTGCCTTGGTACTTTTTCAGGACGTAAGTTGCCAGTGTACACACGATAAAACGAGGGCACTGATTGGCTCTGTGGTAACAGACAAACCAATATTTCATGCCACAATACTGTGTCAATAGCCACTTTGAAAAAATAATTCTCTTAAGAGGAAACACAATGCACTACATCCCCCACTATGTTTTTTTTTTGTTTGGTTGTTTTTGTTTTTTTTTTGCTAAAGTAACACCATACCAAAATGTTTCAGTGTAAATCCACACAGATGCTTTGGTGCTCCAATGGGACAGTACTTCTCAAAACAGATCATACAGAAAGCCCTTTTAGGCTGAAAAATATGCTGTCTGCATGCTTTGCTTGTGAATGTACACCTTCTGTTCTCTTATGTGTAAATTATGTGTAAATTTTCATCCATTTCAATTTGCCAAATTGTGCAGGCTGTGAAATGTACAAAGCAGCTCAGAGCAGAAGCCAAAAAAGAGCTGAATGCGGTGACCACATTTAACATTGCGGGTGTCGTATTGTTTCTGTGTGTCTCATTGAGTAATTCATCGCTTGTTTTTTGTACATTTTCCTTTTAAATACAGTTGAATATGCAGCTATAGCAGTGGGTCGAAATTGAGTTTTCTGAATACAATGATAACCTGCAGTAAATGGAGCAATCTGCCACCTGCTGCCGTCTCACCGTCATCTTCACAATCCTGCAAGAAGCTGTGCTTGTCCTCGCAGTAAATCCTACAACAGAGAAAAAAAATGAAGCTTGGCATTAGGTGGGAAAGGAAGATATTTTGGTCGGAGAATGACGCTGTGACACCAGCAGCCTCTTCACTGGAAAGTTTTTTAAGTGGTCTAAATGTCAACATCTCCTCCCCGTGAGTAATGACCACCCAGGCGGTGGGTGCATCAGCAGCTCGACCTCATTAGACTGCTCTGACAAAACTGGGAGCAAGCACAAACATATACACACACCTCTATTCACAAAATACACAATACTGTCAGAAAGCCTTCATTTTTACTAATGCCTTTTTTGACCTTTGCAGTAAAGTGCCCTTTAGAGAAGACAGACAAGATTAAATCCTTACTTAATGCTCTTCTGTGTTAATATTACAAACTGTAACAGCAACCGAAGTGTATTGAGCACTAGTTGCCTAATGAAACCGTGACAGATGCTTCATAAATATGACTTTACTGACCTGTATGCATAAATATTATGAGTGGCGCTGGCAATCTTCTTGTTTTCATAGAGCTTCTCCAGGACCATTTTAACCTGCAGCACACAGCAGCTCAACAGTAAATAACATGACATACCTCTTACTTCAGCCTCACGCTAACAAGCACTATAGTAAACTGTACATTAAAGTGCTGACACAAGGATTTAACTCAGCATAATGTTAAAACCTATACATACAGGGTGGGGAAGCAAAATTTACAATATTTTGAGGCAGGGATTGAAAGACAGTGTATGACCAGTTAGTTTATTGAAAGTCATGAGAATTTATTTGCCACAAGAAAGTGTACATAATAGAAAATGTTTTTATTCTATGTGTCCTCCTTCTTTCTCAATAACTGCCTTCACACGCTTCCTGAAACTTGCGCAAGTGTTCCTCAAATATTCGGGTGACAACTTCTCTCGTTCTTCTTTAATAGTATCTTCCAGACTTTCTCGTAATAGTTTTGCTCATAGTCATTCTCTTCTTTACATTATAAACAGTCTTTATGGACACTCCAACTATTTTCGAAATCTTCTTTGGTGTGACGAGTGCATTCAGCAAATCACACACTCTTTGACGTTTGCTTTCCTGATTACTCATATGGGCAAAAGTTTCTGAAAAGGTATGGATAATAATGTTAGGTATGATTATGACATCAATATATGTTTGGTTTCAAAACAATTGACGTAGTGCCTGCTGCGAAAAAACAACTAAATGTTCATTGTAAATTTTGCTTCCCCACCCTGTACACCAAAGCCCCGTGTGAATTTTGAAGTAAGAGAATCAATTGGGAAACCAAGTCAAAATGATGCTGCATCTGTGAAAACGACAACTCATGAAGCAAACAAACAGTCTGACACTGCTGACTAACGCACGAAGTAACATTAGTCAGCTGTTTATGAGGGAAACGCACATTCCATATAAATAAAGCTGTGATTTCAAAGGTTAAAAATACTTTTTGTAAACTCTGGTATGACAGTTTACAGGCTCTTCACTTTCCCCTTTTGTATCTTTTCCACATGACTCACTTGTTCCTATTGTCATTTCCCTTGTTTCTTGGCTTGTGCTCAACATTCAAGTCATGCCCTTTGTAAAAAAAAAAAATCATACCAGTCATTTCCAATAAACTGAAGTCGTCGTAATGATCATTTTTATCAGTTTCATGTCAGCCTTAGCCAGCAAACTTCAGTAGAAATGAGCTAATTATGTTATCAGGAGTGTACAAAATTCTGAAAACAGATGAAAGCAAATCTTAGTTTTATCTCAGTTACATCTTGAAATGAACAGAACCTCTTCACACCATTACTACAAATCAAAATAATGTGCTCTCATTCAACTCAATTCCTGTGCTCTCCGGAGGATGATGTCTGCAAATATTTTGGTCCAAATGGCACTCCACAGCAGGTGGAAGCTTTTAAGATGAGCCGGTGTGTTACTGAAAAGCGTGGAATGTGGGATTTGCATGTAGGAAGCAGCCAAATGATGTCTGAGTATTTAGAGTTTTATGCATTTATTAGCACATCAGTAAAATCCCTACCGATTTAATTTGTCCTGGAACTAAGAAAAGCTTTTAACTATAGCTGCAGCTATTGATTATTTTTGTAATTGCTTAATCTATTTTCCCTCCATTTGATTAAATTGTTATTTGAATAGATGGAAAAAACAGTAAAAGTGTGAAAATGACTAACAACTTGTCCTTCATTCCAGAACCAGCTGAAAAAGAACCACAAAAGGCATAAAAGTAAAAGTATATATAAAAATATCCACACAGAACTAACATTACAAAAAAACAATACAACTAGATAGATAGATAGATAGATAGATAGATAGATAGATAGATAGATAGCAACAAAGAAGTTAAATGACATCTACAAACAATATGTGCACTGTGGTCTTCAACTAATTTGCATAAAACTTACTACTAACTTAAAATGAAACTAACATACAACTTTAAAAAGGACAAAGATTATTAATGTTTGAGTGGAAGCTTAAAAGTTTAAAGGAGTAAGTGATGGTTTGTCATGAAGAAAAGTGAGCACATAGACATTTTCTGCCTTTTTGTCCTTGTCCCTTCTGAAATACACTCCTTGTTGTTTGTATTGATCCCAGTGTCATGTGCATAAAAAAAAAGCGTCCGTGTGAAACACAACAGCGGAACCAATGTTTAATGGCAGTGAAATTAAAGAAACAAAGCTTTGATTCAGGGAAATTGCGATTGAATATTTTTTTTAATCAGTTCGAGGTGATTGATCGATTAATCGTTTCAGCTCTACTTTTAAAAAATCGTACAAAGGCAGGGCTTTAAATGCATCTCTACTATGTTTTAAAGGGGTCATGTATTGCTAAACCCACTTTTATTAGTCTTTGGTACATTTATTTGTGTATTTGGACCCTAATAGTTCAAACAGTTTGAATTTGAACCCTCCAGGTGCTGCAAAGCTATATTTATATTCATTTTGGCAAAAATTGAATGGATTTCTACAACCCATTTTAATTCCTGCTTAATTTGTTACGTCTATAACTAGTTACATCACAACATTTGCACATATAAGGTCAAGATTTCTGACGAACATTTCTCCGAGTACGACATAATTGTTTATCAGCAGCAGCAGTTGTAGTCCATACTGAAAATATGTCCAAACTTCGAGTCGATTACCTAAAATGTTCAGTTGTATTAACGAACACAAGTGGTTGAACGGGACAGAGCAGCACAGTAAACAACCTGGAGGGGGTGGGGCGTGAAGTGGCTCATTTGCATTTAAAGGGCCAGCGCTCAAAATGACCTTTCTGGTGTCATTACTCAGAAATAGGGTTGAAAATGGACCTGTGGAGTTTAAGTAATGAAGAATTCAGACCCAAGCATAGCATTTACAATTCATGCAGACCACAAGGAAATGTTTTAAAATGCATAATTCCATTAAAAAAAAAAAAAAAAGAAAAAAAAAAAAGCTAAATATTACTCCTTTAATGTGATAACAGTCATGTGCTGTACCTGTCTTGGTGTCACCACAGGAGCCAAATGAGGCTGGAATGTGCTCCGTCGGTCCGTGATGGCGCTTCCGTGTTTTATTGGAGGTACCTCTTCATCTAGACAATAAAATGGTACATATTATTTTCATGAAGATGAAGAAAAGTCTTTTCATGTGGCTAATTGAGTGGGATGTACCATTCCCATGATCCATGAAGAGATGTGCACTCTCTGTGTTCAGTTTGAGGGTATTGAAGTCTGGTATGTCTTCACCATCGTCCACTTCCTCCTCTGCTGTCAGGTTCACCTTTTCCGGCTGGTCGACTGCAGTAGAACATGGAGCAAAATTAGGTTTTATTTTAAATAAGCTATTTCTGAGAAAACTTTCACTGTGTCAGGCCAAGCTGCTTGTCATTATTATTCTACCTCCTGAGCAAGTTTTACCAAATTACCATTATGTGATCTTCACTGACACAACAGTCATTTCCTGAGTTATTATAGCCAGACAGACGATTCTTAATGGATGACCTGGTGGCAACAGCTTTGACAGATTATGGAGCCTTGGGATGAATGAAAATGCTAATATGTTTTTTACCTGCGTGTTTCAATGAGCTGAGGGTAATTTAAAAAACACAAAGGTTTTCATTAAAGCTGATGTTGATTAATGTTAGATTAATCGGTCAATTGCAGATGAGTGACCTTACACACACACACACATACACACACACACACACACACACACACACACATACAGGTGGTCACTCTACTTATGGAGCGATGACCCATTACTACTAACAAGCTCAGAAGTCATCGAACACAAAATCAGATTAAGTTTTTCTTTGCTTTCCAGGAAATATCTGGAAATACCAATACAATACCTTTTTGTCATAGTTTGAGGTGACATGAAGTGTAAAACAGATCATTTAAAACCACTTTAACATGAAATTTGAGTTCATATAGACTTGTCTTCATCATATCTTGTTATCAAAGTGGCTTCAGTGCACCTCAACCCTGACCGTACATGCCTATGAACTTTCTTTCAAAACATATTTCTGTATTTAGTGTTTTGATGATGGTGTAAAAGGGCACTGTTTAACAGACACAATCTAAAATCTCCCATAGGTTAATTTGGGTTGAAATCTGGTGAATGTGAAGGCCTTAAAAGTGTTTTATGTAGTATTTTTACTGTCAAATATTACGAAACGATCAAAAACTCTCATTACAGTGTTGAGAATAAATAGCTCTGAAGTTATTCCAAAGACACCAGTGTATTTGATTGTAGAGGTATGAAGTGAGTGTATTTCTGGACCACTAAAGGGGGTAATGAGTCACTCTGTTGGTCTCCTACGGTGAGGAAAACTAACACCAAGGGGCCTTTGACCAAAGCACCAGAAAGTGACGAGATGTGATGAGAACCTTTTTGGTTGTTGATATAGAGTTTACAGATGTAAGAATAACTAAAGTTTCTAGTCTATTATAATTTATTCTACATATTGTTAGGACAGGTGCAGTAATTTAGTGCAATATGATGCATTTGGACTCGTAGTGCGGTTCACTGTCTGTTTTTATATCTGTGTGTAGTTATACTGTCTGCATATACTATTGTGCAGTTACTCAGCACTTTGCCCAAGAGAAATTTCCTCTTGGAGAGACTAAATTATATTTGATTTGATTTAGAGTCAAGGTAAGTGAGAAATTGATAAAAGCTAAAAGCACTGTTGTTGTTTTCACCACTGGACACAGCTCTAAATGAAGAGAAAGGAGTTTGATGCTGAAATCACAGTATTTTTTCTACACGGTTCAGTTTGATTATGAGGCTTATGAAGGTATAAAGTTATTATGAGATGTTATTATCTTTGTTAAGTTCACTGTTTGTCAACCTATGGTTCAGACTAAACTGTGACAGTTCTGACCTTGTTTGGACGATTCCAAACAGATCTTTAGTGTAGCTATAGAGAACATAAACTGTATAGAAAAAGGAGCCGACTTGTGATTTTACTGTGGCTGTTTTCTGTCTAAACAGAGATAAGCTAACAGAGCTATAAGGTAAACTATCGAATGATGTAGCATGTGAAGATTATAAGACACGGTGTTAGTTTGACTGACTGTCAAAATAACCGGCTGAGTTTTTGTTTGAGGAAGAAACTTAATGATACTATAATACAGATGTGTGTAAACAATGAGCTTTATACTTTATTCAGTGAGTGATACAGTCTGTGGATCATAGTGTTGATTTGTTGGTGGTTTTGGTAGTTGTAAGTGTGTTCAGGTACGTGACTTCTCCCTGCTGTTGAGAGTTTAGAATATCAATACTACATTGAACCACTTTAACATACTCATCAAACCAGTCCATACACCCTCATGTCCTGTGGAAGACACCACATGCGTCAGTGTAGAAAGGCTTCATCGACAAATAGAGAGAATTTGAAAACATTTCCAAACCAGTGATGTCATATATGTCAGTTAAGATACACTACATAAGCGGTAGTCCACAGTGTAGCACTACCCCAGTTTATCTCAGTGGCTCTGGGAATAGGGGGGATGTCAAACTGTGGGTTTTTTTTTCTGCCCCCTCTTTTTTTTTTCTTTCTTTCTTTTTCTCACTTTGTCAATATTGATTTCTTTTCGTGTTGATATCAAAAATTCAGCACAATGTACCACTCAGGGGATCTCACGTCTGTACTATGATAAGACTTCACAATAAAAATATCTGAAACCAAAAGCTTCATCATAGGTTAATGTAACAGCAAAATGTCCCATATATACAGTATATATTTACATATCACTATCAACAAATGTGCACTACTACCAAACAAACTCTGACCCAATTTCCTGATGTCTTTCCCATCAGTGTAAATCCACGTCACTTTCGTCCCTGTTCTCCTGAGACATTGAACTGAGCAGCCTTTGAGACTGAAGCGCCGCAATTCCTGCCCTAACAATGAACCCTCTTTCAAAGCCACTTAGATCTTTCCTTCTTGCTATCTTGGACAAAAAACAGAATAAAATACACCAACTGAGTGTTTTATACACAGAGGGTAAGGTTCACTCATACTACACAGCTGAAGTATCAGCATACGTTATGATTCTCTACTCATTTATTTGGGTTTTACCTTTGATTAATTTGATGCCCATCTGGATTTTGATGATTTCTTAATACCTGAAGTAATTTTTTAAGAAAACGCAAGTACTATCTGGTTCTAAAGTTTCTTCTCTTACCTTACATTATATTTAACTACATACATTTAGGTTCTGGACTGTCTACTGAACAAAATGCTGTTTATAAATATTTTTAACAACACGACTTTTTGCACTTTATCATCCGAACGATACACAGAATAATTAACTGCAGTCCTGCTGTGAATGGCTTGAAGAAATGAGATATTCGATTTACAACAACCAACCTGCAGAAATGTGCAGAGGCTGATCCTTCTAATAAGTGTAGATTATAAAAGCATGGTGTTACAGAGCAGCAAAAATAATTGCTTTTCAACAAAAACAACATGACACGCTCTAGATATTTACTTAACAGATGAGACTATTATCAGCTGCTGATTTAGAGCATATGTGAAGGGCAGCAAGATTAAAAAGCTACAGCAGCCATGTTCATCATAAAAGGACGCTTTTGCTGGTGCAAAATGATACTCAGTGAATACTCATTGGGATCATCTGATTGTTTCTGAAGGAATTTGTTGATAATGAACATAAATATATATGATCATTAAATGGTTTTTCATGAGTAACACCTGCAGTGTGTTGTATATTCTATGTGCACATATTCACACTACAGAGCTGTGTATTGATATGAATCTGGTAATACAATGTAATGATACAGAAGCTGGAATTCAGTGTATTATGACGTTTTGCAATAACAGAAGATATTGTGTTTTATTTTTCAATTTTTTTTGTTTTTTACCTAATTTAATCCTGATCTAAACGCTGAGCCAAACAACGGAAATTAGAATATAACAGCGATATCTACCAGGTGAGGATTTCAACAGAACACATAAACAACTCATTTGCCATGTGTCTTTGCATAGAGTAACAAATAAATAAATAAAAATCATCTCTCTGAAAATGCTTAACAGTTGGTCCCCATTTTCTTTAAAATGCAGCATCTCTGGAGAAACATGACAAAATGTCTCATAATTTGGCCCAAAGTTTCACTTGAACTCAAGGATGAACTGAAGAACACTGAATGGCCAGAGGTCAAAGAAAGAAAGACAGAAAGACAGAAAGAAAGAAAGAAAGAAAGAAAGAAAGAAAGACAGGAAGAAAGACAGACAGACACTTTATTAATCCCGAGGGAAATTCAAGGTCAACGCTGTAGTCTGTATACTCTTAGTAGTGTAGTGTTTCAGGAACATGTGAACAGAATATCTTAAAATTTGGCCCAAACCTTCACTTGGACTCAACACTGACCTTAAATATTCCAGTGGCCAAAGGTCAAGAGTGCTGCAGCCTCACAAAACACAATAAAATGATGTGATGATATTTTATTTCTATTTCCTTCTTGTGGATTCAACGCCTTAAGAGATTTTTCTGCACATTTGGCATAAATATTTGCTTGAACTCAAGGATGAAGTTATTTGTATTTGGAGGCTAAAGTTCACATCATTGTAAAATCACAAAAATGGGTTTGAGCTGTAAATCAAAACCTCAGAATATGCTCCAGGGTTATTGGATGTATTTAATTGAATTTATGGTTGTTGCTAAAGAACAATACAGTACTGAAGAATAAATGATCTTGAGACTGAAATGTATCTTATACCTTCAATTCACTTAAAATGAAGTAGGATATTACATGAAGTGAACAAGCGTTTTGTTTCTCTGATGTTTTTTTTTTTCCTGCTTCATCTCATTCATCGTCAGGCCCATTATTTCTCTCAATCCTGTCCTCTCCATCATGTTTACTGCCTTTTCATTTCCTTTTCTGTGAAATGCGCATCCTCAGCCTTATCACTTCTCTGTCTCTCACTCCATGATATTCCTGTTATGTGAATGGAAAATAAGCTATTGATTCTTCTTCTTCTCTGAACTTAAAGTGCTATGAACAGTCATACTGATTACCACATGAATTGCAGAAAGCTGACAATTTATGCCACACAACAATGGGGAGGATATTTAATATTTTTTAGGCTTGTAACTTAAAAAAAAGGTCTGTGGCCACAATAGGTAAAGCTGGCCTCAGCTGCAGATAACTGAGACAGACTGGACCCACCCATGAAAACCTGATTCAAAGTGTCACCTGAGGAAAACCTTTAATTTGAGTATCTTTTCTCCCTTGACACTTCAAAAGATTCTGCCAAAGTAAAGGAAGGTATTACATAGATATTGATCTTAATTTAAAGCAGTCACTCAAAGTCACACACAGAAAGGTTTTGATAATGTCCTACTGGCCTTTGTGCTTCTCTTATCACAGCTTTAGAACACATCAAATGATTGTATTACTAATGGGGGAGCAAAACACATGAAGACTTCCTTAGATGAGGGATTGGAAAAGCTTTACAGTGCCATCAATGCTGTATGTCTAACAAATTATCTAATTAATTATAGTTGAAAGTCAAAGGTACGATAAAGGTCCCGTTAATGCCATGTTCGAAAATAATAAATATCTCATTGTCTCATTGTGCCATGTTTGAAAATAATAAATATCTCATTGTGCATCACTGTGGCTCTCAAGCACAATTTTCATTTTTCACACCTCACCTGTTTCTGCGCTGTGGGATTTCTCAACCAGGAATTCTCTGACTTTTTCCACCCACAGGTAGAGGATGCTCTCCCCTGCATGTTGTCTGTCAAAATTAAAATATTTCCTCCATGAAGGCAGATTATCTGTGAGATACAGACTTCACTGTCCACGGAAACAATAATAAAAAGCTTCTGGTATCATCCTTGTGAAGTCAGAAATTAAGAGAAGCACTCACACATAGAGGTCTTCCAGGCTGTTTGCCAATTTGGCCCTCTCAGGGCCGCGCAACCAGGATGCACTACAAAAGCCAAGAACAAACAGAGGGTTATTGAGTAGGATGACGAGTGGGTTTTTGAGTGGGGTGTTGTTTTATCAATTCAGCAGACTCCAAATTAAATTTGAAATGTAAATAGACTTACTTGATTTGGTAGATGGGCGGGGCCGTGCTTGGGTAATCAGGTGGAAGAATTATCTGATCAATACAAACAATGAGTCATTAAATGGAAAAAACAAATGCAATGACAGATAATGATGCTTATTATTATTATTATTATTATTATTTTTGCTATGAGAGTTTTCCCTTCCATACCTGCAGACATGCTTTCAGTTTTGGCTCCTCTAAATCATCTGATATTTTGATGCAAAATATTCTTGATGCTTCATCTATTACACACCATTCATCACCATATATTGCAGACAGAGCTTCAACCTCCTCGATCTAAGAGAAAAGCAATAGGAAAAGAGTCAAATGAGCAGTCATTAATTTCCTTTCAGAATGCTTTTTTTTTAAGTATCACTACATTCCAACTGTGAAAATGCATGACTAATAACAGGCTTAAAGACACGTTTGTGCACAAGGGCAAATTTTTTCACTTTCACTGGGGTTAATTTGCATCTATATTCTGCCTCTTTTCTTTTTCTGAGTGTTGATGTGTGGCATTTGTGACAAGTAAAGCACCTGCTGTGCTTCAAACCATGTGTTAATGAATCCATGCACCTTGGGATCATCCTGCAGAGTGTGCATGTGTGTTTCCCCCAGAGCAGAGCAAAGTGCTAACTTGTGCATACACATTAATAATCATTCAATGTATCTCTCTGACACATAAAGGGAAGGAAATAAAACTTTGTTTGAACTGCACAGAGCCCTGAAAACTCCATTTCACATTTGTAAACCAGGATTTTTTTTTTTTTTTTTTTTTTTTAATCAATGACATCTGAGCTGCATATGAAACCATAACAACAGCAGTTTGGCTCAGACGCTCCCTACAGGCCACAGCAAAATACTGCAGAGTGAAACCAATGACCACAACCTGGAGATCTGACCTAAACTTTGTCTAAGAGGTGGTCAGAGCAGACAGACAGCTTACTTGAGACTGCAGATCTTCTTCATTCTCTGTATTTATTACTTCAGCCATCTATTATTGTCATTATCAAGCGTCAGCTACTAAAATTCAATACTTAACAATAAGCAAATAAACCTCATATCCAGGACATATAGCACGTGAACTACACATTAATCCCTTGTCTATCCATGTGGAGAATCATCTGTTTCCAGGGCAGTGTGGGTTTTTACTTCCGGGTTCTTCTCCATAAAAGCCAAAACATTAAGAAACTGGACGCAGTTGCAAACAAATATAACATTTACAAATATTTCTAATTGTTAATTGAATATAATTTGTGAGATGTGTTGCGTATTTGCGTCAAAACCTGTATTATAACAACAAAGAAAATAATGATATCCCCGTTTGGTGCTTTTATTTTGAAATTCCGGAAGTTCTACTTAGATGACTTCCGCCTTGCAGGAATCAGCTGATGTCGATGTAAACACGAAACAGAGGTGTGTGTGATTGTGTCAGTGAAGCACAGAGACAGCTATATTTCGCAATCGGTCGACATTCAGTGTCAGCTGAACTCCACTCGCCGGAAATGTGACATGTGTTTGTGTGTGTGTGACGGTTTACGGCCTGAGACGAAATGCGCCGTGTGGTGAATCCTGCTGCTGCTGCTGCTGCTCATGGGGGAAAGTCAGCGGCTCAGAGGGGCTTAAAACATCACATGCAGTTGCACAGAGGGCCTGCGTAAAAGCACCTCTGCCCGGTTACAAAACTGGATATTTCTTTGCAGGACTGGTCGAAGCAGTAAGTGTCTGGTTTGTCCTGTTTGCTGATCATTGGCTGCTGCTGCCTGATCCACCTCCACTGGTCACAGCTGCTTATGGGCATAAACCAGCCATCAATTCAGGCTGATTTTTTTTTCACTAGACCTACTGAGGTTTCTAAAATGTCTTGGGAGGATTACACAATTTCTTGGCTGGTAAGACACATTTATGCCAGCCAAGAAATTATACAATGTTCTCATCCAGTTTTTTGTTTTTTTTTATGCAAAGCTATTATAAAGTTGTGAGACTTACTCTAAAACTTTGGGATATTTACAGTCTCAATCAGATTAGACTGAAAGAACAGCTATTACACTAGATTTGTGGGGGTGTAAGAAAATAGCAGTGCGCTTGGGTATCGCTGTATTCTTTTCTGTTCCTGTAACTCATGTATTCTCAAAACATTGTTTGGTTTTTATTGAGTTTTTGTGCAAAGACTTGAGGCAAACACTGATAATTATCTGTGTGTTTAAACCAGCTGCACATTGTGTGTGGTGCTTTGTTTTTCCTAAAATTCAAGATTCTTTGTGATTGACATTGTGTACAAAGAGCATACCCAACAAAATTCTGATGTGCTTGTAGAAATGGTAGTTTTTGAGTGAATAAAAAGAAGGAATTCAAAATGACAAAAAAAACAAACAAACAATTTAACAGGGAGCTACTAGTATTCAGCAAACCAAGGCTGCTCATGAAGAGGGCATGAGCAATTGGAAAGAGACAAAAATCCAGGCACTCACTTGGTTGGTAAATGTAAAAAGCCTTTATTTCATGAGGGACTGTAGATCAATTCATAGGGGCTGGAGTAAAAAACACAAACGTTTGTCGGCATGAGCCTTCTTCAGTCCTGAAGAGCCCTGAGGAAGGTTCATGCCGACACGCGTTGGTGTGTTATGAATTCATCTACAAGCCCTCATGAGATAAAAGCTTTTTAAACTTTCTACATTTTACAACCAAGTGAGTACCTCGGGTTTTGTCTTTTTTCAAACAATTCAAAATATTTAAATTGTATTAAATAGGAAAAAGAAATGTAAAAAAAAAAAAAAAAAAAAAAAAAAGGCATACACACCCCGCCCCTCTCCCATTCTGTCAAGTCACACATTCACACATTCATATGTAGTTAGGGTGCAGAGGACAGTGAGAGGCAAGTACAGTAGTTATTGTTCATTTTAGGTTTTCCGTTAGTGCACATGGTTGATTGTGATTATTGATGATTGTTGATTTTTCATTTAAAATAAGATTTACTTACACAGTACTGCTGTATTATGATACATACTGCATCACCGTATTCCTGCCCAGGCATAACTTTATACTGACATAACATCTTTCTTATTATTCAGGTACTATTAGGAAACAATTCTTAAAGGCGTTAAATAAACATAACTAGAGCATTTGTTTCTGATTTATAATACTATACTAACAACTTTACTCATTCCACTTTAAGGGCTATTAGTTTGAAGCAGCTAGTTCTGCCATAAACGTGATGTTTATGGCAGAACAATAAACTGCTTTTACTGCTTTTTTACTGTCTTTTCACTGTTTTATTGTTTTTTTGGGTTTTTTTTTTTTTGCTGTTTTAATTTCTGCAACATGCCACACATTTTGAGTGAGAAAGCCAGAAATAATGACACAGAAATGACAATAACGTTCTTTATGTCCTTATGTTTTCAGATCTTCATATATTTTTTGTATGAAGTGTTTGATATTACTGGTCTTATTTGTGTGACCAGTTTCAAAGACAACTATGAACAACATAGATAAAGCAAAATTCCTGTTTTATCGTTCATAGAGTAAGGTTTTAGTTATTGAGTTGTTTGAAATGTGCCGTGAAAAGACACAGTGAATAACTGTGGGTGTCACATGTGTTGTCTTCCCAAGTAAACCTGTCTGAGCACCTTTCCATGTTCTTCTCGTCAGCACGTCACAGTGACAGTGGTTTTTCATGTCTTAATTTATCTTTCTTATCATGGTTCATTAGTGTTTCCTCATAGTTGTGACGTTGCAAAAAGCAGTTGTTTCTCTTTTTGTCTGCACATTCCAACACGAGGTTTGCAAATACAGATTGTCATGTGGATTCAGAGGGTGTAAAGGGTAAAGGGAGAACTTGTTTCCTTCCTGAAACACCAGTCAAGTGACTGTCACCTTTTTGATAAATGTGCCATTCTTCCTCTTCCTTTCCCTGACAGTTTTTCTGAAATTTTGAAAAAAAAACTTCTGTTTTTCTTCTTAATTCTTTCTTCAACCCATATTTTTTTCTGTTTTCTTGCTGTTGCTCAAGAGGTAGTAGGGGTCGTCCAATAACTGAAGGGTTGGCAGTTTGAATCCCGCTCTGTCCTAGTCATGTGCTGTTGTGTCCTTGGGCAAGACACTTAACCCTCATTGCCTCCAGTGCTGCTACTCACACTGGTGTATGAATGCATATGAATGTTCAGTGGTGGTCAGAGGAGCCGAAGGCACGAATTGGCAGCCATGCTTCCATCAGTCTGCCCCAGGGCAACTGTGGATACATATGTAGTTTACCACCACCAGAGTGGGAATGTGTGAGTGAATGAATAATGGATCCACTGTACACGCTTTGATGTTCATAGAAAAGCGTTATAGAAATGTAATCCATTATAATAATGATGATGATAATAATAATAATAATAATAATAATAATAATAATAATAATAATTATCAATATATATATATATATATATATATATATATATATATATATTTATTTATTTATTTATTTTTTATTATTATTCCTGCCTTCCTGAGTCTTGTCTGATTAGTAGTGAAGGTAAACCCATTTACAAATAATGGGTTTCTTTTCAGTTGCAATAAGATCAATGCAATGGAAGCATCTTTGTCATCAGAATTGTTATTATAATAAAAGTTGAATTACCCAACTTAAAGGGGAGCATTTGCAGCTTTTCCATTGAGTTTTGTTCTTTACTTTGTAGGTGTGCATGGAGGAGTTTGACCCAGAAGAACAGTTCCTGCGCTATGCCAGGAACGGAGATCTGCCCGGCATTCAGAGGCTCCTTTTGTCCAAGATAAGGGAAGAAACACAGATAAACATCAACTGCAAAGGTACATATCATAAGGGACAAATGAGAATGACACAAAACACGGTGTGTTGGTTTAATAGGGTATGAAATGTTTTGTCAGGTAAGAGTAAATCTAACCTGGGATGGACACCTCTTCACCTGGCCTGTTACTTTGGACACAAACATGTTGTGGAGGAGTTACTTAAGGTAGGTTGTTTTTTTGTTTTGTTTTGTTTTTTTATCAGTTTTATCTCCGTTTTGAGTGAGTGTATAATATTTTCTTTTCTATCTGCAGGCGGGAGCGGATGTTAATTTACCCAATAATATAGGCGACACACCACTGCACAAAGCCGCCTTCACAGGAAGAAAGGTACCTCAATGTGTCATGAATTTTACACTTAAGAGTTTTGTTTTTTTCTAGCAGTTTCATCTCTTCATTGATAGTATAATTTTATATGTGCATGTATTCATCCGTTCAGTCAATCAATCAATCAATCAAATCAATCGCATATTGATCAGGAGGTTGTCATGCTGCTGCTGCACTATGATGCATGTGCTACTGTCATCAATGGGACAGCACAGATTCCCAAAGATGTCACTCAAAATGCAGAGATCAGAAGCATGTTAGAAGGTGAGAGATGTTGTCATCAAGAGATTTCATAATACATATATATATATATATATATATATATATATATATATATATATATATATATATATATATATATATATATTCATAATAATAAATCTGGATTTATTTTGAGATCCATTCATGTCTAAATTCTAAATTGTGTGCGAATCCCTTCTTTGTGCTCATACCAGCGGCTGAGAGAACAGAGGAGAGGAAACTGGAGGAGCACCTTTTAGAAGCTGCACGAGAAGGAGACCTGTCAACGCTAACTCAGCTGGTTAGTGCCAGACTTTAAAGTGTAAATTCACCCCCAGGATTTTGTGAATTGTTAAATATTCTGCAAAAGGCGTCAGTGTGTGTGTGACAGGAGTTGTTCAGGGATATCCCCCCCGACCACAGAGGAAAACACAGCTATGGAGAAACAAGAAATAAGGGTCTGAATGAGTTTGGGGTTTTTGTGCTGCTTTGCCATCCAAAAACATCAATGTCTATTTATCTTTTTCTTAACGTCTTCAATATTTTCACTGCTTTACTTTGCTGTCAGACAGAACCGTCTAATGTAGAACTGGCATCTCAAACTCAGAAGACTTCCCCAACAAAGCAGCAGGTTTACTTTGCAGAACTGCTGTGTCGATTGGTTATTTTGTTTGTAATGTTGTGTGATGCATTAACACTAAATCGAGGCAGAGATTCTACAAGGTACAATTGCTGTTTCTGTCATAGGAATCTGGTGACGCTGAAAAGAGTGAGATCTTTTGTTCCTCCTGTCAGAAAACATGTGATTTGGTAGACTCACACACCTCAGATTCGACAGCATTAGCGTTGATGTTTTTACACTAAGAGAACAACCACACAGCTCACTAACATTCATATCATCTTGGCACAATTAAAGATGATTTTAAAACAGAAAGAGACATACTGAGCTAATGTTGCTCAGAAAAAGCTTATTTCTTGCGTAAACATGCTCATTTTTACTGCATGTATTTCAACACAGTAGAGTCATGATTCGGTTTATACCTCCTGTACTTGTTATATTGCGCAGTCATTTTGTAGAATAAAACCAAGTGTCAGAATAATCGGACTCAGATTTTATCTATAGACCAGTCAAAACCACAGCTGTAGAAATATAACCAACAGTAACAGTGTTGATGCTGCTCGTGTTTCTGCTTACATGCACCACCACCTTTAACTGTTACTGTTGCTGTATATTGTGCAATATTGAACATTTTCAGACATTTATTTTATGGTAGTTTTTATTCTATTTTATTTAGCTTTATATATTTTATTTCATTTATTAGTTTATTGTATCGTGGACAATCCCAATTAATTAACTGTATCAATAACAGTAAAAAGGGGCAGCTTTAGCCAACATGGCTAGTATCCTGCTGTAGTCCCTGGTCTGATGACAATAGGCACCCTAAAAAAAACAATATTACAGCACATTAATAAAAAAAAAAAGAGACAGTTAAGACAGCTAAGAGACAAGATAAATCAATAAAGATAAAAGAGAACAGTGAAGCATCAGTGCAATCATACAGACAGTACAGATAATCCAAACATACAAAAGCAGCACATACATTATAATCACACACAATACATCAGCACATAAATACACACAGGGATATAAACTGACATCACATATGAACAGACAATATTTTATCTTTTTTCATGCGACAAACACAGAGACCTTGGTAACTATATTTTATTCTATCGTGTCTGTTGATTGAACAATAAAACTAAGTCTGAGTCTGATATTAAAATTCTAGCCCATTTGGTTTGCTTATTTGTTAATATCATAAAACATTGTCTTTAAAACATTTCTTTTGGGTGTAAAACTTTTGTAGATTTCTCAGTTGAGCTGTGTCACTCCGGCTATTCGCTGGCAAGGGCAGTTATTTCACTTGTCACATGGTGTCAGTATATAAAATGTGAAAAGCTTGATTGCTTGGTTTTGTTTTGTACGTAATCTGGTCTCAACCTTGACTTGGTTTCATTCTATACTGGTCTCATGGGTGGACCTGATCTTTCCCCCTCAAAGCCTCGGTCTTGTCTCAGTCTTGATACACTCAGGTCTAGGTCATGACTTGGGCTCAGATTAGATGATCTTGATGCCAACAAAGATAAAACATATCATGTTTTGTTACATTTTGATCAATTATAGTCTGGTGTCAAGAATTTACTTGGCTGAAGTTCTGTTTGCCGTATCTGCAATTGAAGGCACAGCAAGTCCTACAGCTTCTTAATCTTAGTGACAGCTACAAAATTCCCTGAAAGCAATATTTTGGCAAAGTGTCAAAAGTTTTTTCAAGCACATAAAATGAATCAGTAATGCGTTTGGCCGTGAACGGTACCACGTACAAATCGAAGTGTTCTGCCTCAGTTCTCTGTTGAATATCAAATCACCACAGGACACTCAACCTCATCCAACTCATCTGCTTTTGTTCTGTGTTGGCTTCAGCTAAGCCGGAAGAAGCCTCCAGACATCAACTGTGCAGATCTGCTGGGTAACACTCCGCTGCACTGTGCAGCCTATCGAGGCCAGAAGCAGTGTGCCCTGAAGCTGCTGAAGAGCGGAGCCAGCCCCAACATCAAAAACAAGAATGGTGAGAATGTCAGCCAGAGCTGGCGACCCTTAATGACCTGGGACTGTGATGATTTTGTTCTGATTTAATTTTAATCATAAATACCTTATTAGATTTCATAATAATTTGTTGCTCAGAGGCCTGAAGCAGAAACTCCAAGAGTGAGACAGACTCATCATTTGACTGTAAATTTCTTGACCACAAGAAAATAAAAATAACACCTTTATTTAGCAAGCATATAGTCCATCTTGGCATTCTTCAATAGCAGGGGCAGATTGTAAGAAATATTCCATCTGGTATTTCACAGGGTCAGTCTCCACTTTCCCGTCCAAACATAAATAGCAACTGACATTTCTGCATTTTGTTAAATTTGTATAATTTTTTTTGCTGTTATTATTTTTATGACTCAGAAGGAACAAAACAACAACCAAAAAAAGGTGCTGACGTTCTGTATGTCCACAGAAGACTGATTCAGATATAAAACGCAAATTTGTAAGCTTTTAAAAACAGTTGAATGTAGCCCTTCTTTCTGTTTTCTTCCTTTTTTTTTCAGGTCAGACAGCATTTGACTTGGTCAGTGATACAGTAATGAAGCAGGTTCTTGAAGGCACCGTTCATCGAGTGAGTTCTTAGACACTTGGCTTCATTAAATTACTTTTCATTTCTTTTGTTCTTTACACCTGTTCCTCATCTGCCTTCTTTGCAGGGCATGACTCGCCATGTCAAGAAATATGAGGGACTCCTCGGGAAGGTAAAGTCGGAGTTAATTTATTTTTGGTGGTTCAGAACACAACAAGATTAATCATCAAAAATCAGATGGCTGACTCCTCTCTTGCGTGCCATCCTGCAGAGCTCCAGATTTTTTGGATGGCGCTCCTACTGGGTTGTTCTACAGGACGGGGTTTTATCCTGGTACTCAAAACAGTAGGTGTCATCTCTTGTCTTGGCTTAGCTCCATGAATCAGACACGTGAAAAGATCGCAGAATCAGATTTTGATTAGAATGGCGCTGGGGGTGACAGCATTAAAAATAGAAGTATTCTGTCTTCTTTACTGTTCACCCACTGTAATTTGATCTGCTTCCAACAAAGCTGAGATTCCAGCCTTTAAAAGGAAACTGTCACCTCTTTCTCTCTCATGTGAAGATCAGATGCAGCTGCCGGTGTCAGAAGGCAGGGATGTAAACCCCTCACACATGCTCACTGTTTGGTGAGTTCGTTTTTTGCATGTACTCTCTCTTATTTAATCACTTTGTTGTTCTTGTGTAATTCTAACATTTGCGCAAGAAGATGATTTGCGTGCTTTTATTTCCAGATCCGAGCCAAAGATAACTGTTTTTTTACGCTCAAGTGTTTTGATGACAGCGTGCATCACTTTAAAGTATCGGCTCAAAATGATCCAGAGGCAACAAGAAAAGTAAGCTCCATATCTGTCCATTTATTCAATAAACTTGTTTTAAAAATTTTAGGAGCATTTGTGAATGTTTTTCAGGCCTGGCTGGATGCACTGGAGGAACACTCTGCTTACAGCACACACTACTGCTCCCAAGAACAGGGCAGTGAGGAGGAGGAAGATGAGGAGGCGATGTCACTCGGGGAGCTAACAGATTCACTGCAGGTCACTACAAAAAAAAAAAAAAGAAAAACCCTGATTAGTATGTCAGTATAATGAGCCCTAGTGGTTTTCTTTAACTACAAAGCCTCCGGACATGCACCCTGCACTGCTTTTATTCATTTACGTCTCCTCTGATCTCTCTGCAAACAGGCAGCGGAGGCCAGCCACATGAAACTGGAAAAGGAGGTGTCAGCTTTCATGTCCATGCTGAAAAATGATGGGCTGTTGGAAAGTAAAACCTCTAATTTAATTGTTAATTATGAACCATTGAATGAATTTATTTGCAGTAATGTATAGTATATTATAGAACCCGATCAATAGTGTATTTTTTAAGACTTGAATATGAAGCATAAATTACAATAGGAAGGAGCCAACATAACATATAGTCAAAGTAATACAAGAATAAAAATTGCAGTTTATTTTATTTTTTGTCATCCCACTTGAGAAGTGTAGTACAAGCCATAGGTCGTCAGAGGCAAGTTTTGGTGATACAGATTGTAGGTTTTTAAATGCCTTATTACATTATTATAGTACAGTATTGCTTATTACATGGTTGCTACAGAAAAAACAAACATTTACTTTAAAAAAATTTTATTGTCTTAAAATAACCTCCAGAGTCTATGCCCCAGAACATTAATCTGTTTTTAATAGCATCGGTCTGTTATAGAGGAACAAGAGACTGTTGAGTGATGTCCGTGAAGAATCATGGATTCAACAAAACTAATAATAGAACATCTGAGACCAGAGCTACTAATGTATAGACATGAAAACCTGATGATTGAAATGATCAGAACTGTTGTGATGCAGATGTAACTGCACACTTTTGATGGATGTCTGAAAGCCTGTTATTGAACAGTCGGCACATCTCTCGCTTTCATTCAAGGTTTACTTTTGAGCAAGAAAATCCTTATACCAGTTTGACCTTTTTTATTTGAGTTACATTCCAGCTTGTTCTTCTACATCTGAAGCACTTTGTTTGGCTTTTACTTCATTTAATATTATAACACCTGAGCTGTTTCATCACTGTGTGTTATGGCCTTGTCTTTCCCCTCAGAGTTTCCATCCACTCTTGTGCATAAAATGCAGGAAATCTGTGATTTGTCCAGTGAAACAGCCTCAAGCCTCAGTGTCTGCCTCAGCCATTTCTCCAAACAGGAAGGGGTAAGTGTGACTGTCTCCAGGACAAATCAATGTTTTACTTTCTAGAACTTGTAGACGAACACAGGCTGATACAACATATCAGTTTACTCATCAAATTCTGTACATAGTTAAAAACTCAGGGTAAGTATCATATGATTTGTTTTTATGTGCTATTTTGTTCTGAAAACACTCACGGTGAGGTGATTTGGATTTCTTCTAAAAAGTAGATAATGTAGCTTAGACTTTGTTTCTTACAAATTAAGTTTTTTCCATTGCAATTATCTTCACAGCCTTTGCAGAAAACTCCATTGTAATTTGAATGAAATGACCCTTTAACAAATCAAACCTATAAACACTGTAATCAACAAGATCCTACTGTTGGTGACCCTCTTTATGCACTTATACAGTCTCATTCAGAGAATGAGATGTAAAAACAAAACATCTTCCAGGAGATTGCATCTTCTTTTGAAAGCCGCTCAGTGGAGTGCAGTGATTAAAAGCTGTCACATGGGTTTTCTTTGTGTGTGATTCAATGGATTTGATTGGAATGGAAGGATTCATCATAGATTACCTCACCTGGAGGAACAAATAGATGGCACTGCTCATAGCTTGTCTGTAATAATTTAATAATGTTAAACACACATAATTGGAGCCCTATACCTGCAATAATGTTGAACTTGGTGTATGTAACGGCCAACATCACTATATTTACATGCTGATCCACTTGAAGGTTTTGCATAATAAGACTGGTTTATTGTAGAAGGCCATGTCTGCCTAAACATCTGTAAGTCTTACTGATATGAATGGATGGTAAACCTAGGGCTTATAATTCAGGTGGTTTCTGCACCAGCATATCTGTTATACTTTAAACTAGCATCAATGAAACAGTCAGCAGAATTCTACAACAGTGGCCTGGCGGCATTTTAGCTTAGCTGCTATGAATTCCATCAACTTCAGGCCTTTTAAAAATGTCAGAAAGCAGGTACCGTTCATTGATTTGTGACATTGCTTCGAATGGCCCAGTACATCTGGAGATAGATGCATGAAAAGATGAGAAAATCTCTGACAGAAGACAGATTTCCCTCTTACCGTTGCTATCGTCATATCTTCCATCACCGAGGCGCAGTGCTGCTTTTTCAAACACAATGATATGTGTGTGTCAGTGTAGTCACATGTGCATGCGCTGTATGCAAACACAAAAAGTGTGTTTAGCTAATGAAAAGGAATTGTGATTTAGGCAAAAACAAAGATGTAGAGTTTCAACTAGGAGCAGGAAATGTAGAGAGATCATTTTTGTGAAGGTCTGGCTGGCTTAAAATAGTCTGTATAGTCTATGTGGCAGCTGCAAGTAAACCGACACACACTAATGTTGTGGGAAATTTCAAGAATGGATCTTTCAAGAATGAAGACATACCTAATTTTCACCTATAATCCACCGCCTCATTTTGTAGGCTCTAATGCAAAACTTTGCCAGTTTGCCAGTGATGATGATCAGTCTTTTTTATTTCTGTATAGTGCTTTTTGTCCCTTCCTTTTGCAGCTCTTTCTGAAACAGATTTTAATCTGAGTACCAGCATTAGAAACAGAATTAGTCACTGTCGACTGCCTGCTGATTGTTTAAACTGATATGTGGTCCAGCTGCTGCTTTTGATGCACTACACTGCTTAAATGCAGTGATGAATGTGCCCTTGAACTGTTCAATATGTCCGTCAATGTGTTCACCTCCACATGATAATGAATCTGCTTCTTTGGGGCCCGCTTTATCTCACTGCTTGTTATTTTTCTTCACCGAAACCCCATAAATGTGCACACTTACATAGATTTCTAATTATATACTGAAGCTCGTGAACATGAAAAGTCATTACTTTTTTTTCTTCTGCTTTTTCGGGGGGTCTGAGCTGTCTTTCCTCCTCCTACTCACTCTCACAGACACAGCTTCCTCCCACAAATGAGTTGAATTTCACACTGATCTTTCGAAGAGATAGAACAGCCGATGATGTACTCATGGGCTGCCAAAAAACATCCAAATATTCTCAGTTCATCAGCCGTCCAGTGCTTTCAGGGTTTACACCTGTGCTGGGCCTTGATGGCTCAGCTGTGCCGCCTTTTGAACTGTGATATGCAGAGGCATGGCATATGATAAAAGGCACACTGAATCTGTCAGCTCACCAGTGAATAGGCTCAGTCTCAATAGGAATAACCCATACATGTACTATATCTCTATCTGCACATGATAGTGAATGAAGCAGCAGGGCCTGGGTTCATTCAGCTGCAACAACATGATCCTGAACTGCTTCCTGCAGTGCCAGTTTGTACTTGTGCACCACTAGTTAAGAGGTCAAGCAGCAGGAAATTCCTCCTTAAAGTTCAGTGTAGCGCTGCAATGCTGAGAGATCTGTAGTCTTATCATTACACATCACTTTATACCCACATCACCTTGTCTGCGCTTGTCTTTCTTACATCTCACATTTGATAATTTACCATCTGTTGTCCCGCTCTTCTTTCTGTGGCAGTCTAAAGTAAAATACTGCCTGTTTAGTGGTCTGATCAGATGGATCAATCAAAACAGAAAGGCAAAATTTAGGATACGGTAAAGGTGTAAAATAGAGTACATCTTCATATTATCAACACTAATGACTTGACTAAAAGGAGGGTTCGGCTAATGGTTTATATCTGAGTCCATTACCGTCATTTGATCTCCCCTCCTCTGTGGGAATCATGTTCTCTGGCTGGCCATTTGAGATGGCAACATCAAGGCAGCTGTCCTCCATTACAGATAAACATGGCTCATCCCTCTCAGCCCCATCTCTGTCTCTGTCTGTCCCTCTCTCTCCGTGGGTCTGATAATGAGAGCACAGTGTCGAGGAGAGGATCAGTCAGTCAACATACAGTTTACTTGCAGACCTGCCACTGCCTCTGTCTGTTTGAACATGCACATGTTGCTTCTGTTTGTAATTGATGATGAATAAATTTTGGTAATGTTGATTTCACCTGTCAGTACTTAGTGACAATAAAATGTGGGACAAAGAATTGATGTTGGTTTTTATGCCTCTGTAAGTGATAAGTTTCCTTCTTTGGTCTCTCTGGGTGTGTGTATGCGTGTGTGTTTGTTTTTGTGTGGTGAGCTCAGGTGCGCAGTCTGAAATTGGAGCAGGAGGTAGAAAAGAATAAGATCCTCTCTGAAGCTCTGCAGACTCTTGCCACAGAGCACCACGAACTGGAGCAATCCGTCGTCAAGGGATCTTCACCGCGAAGTGCCCTCAGTGAGGATGAGTTCCACGACGCCGTGTCTGGTAGGTTGACAAGTTGTCAAACAGAGTAAGATGCTGGCGATTCTCTGTAAAAAGCTCCCGCTCACACTTTGTTATTTACCTGTAGGACGCCGGAGTACTTTTCCCAGTTGGTAAATGTCTTTGGTTGGTTTTCCACTCCTGACATAAGCTGAGGTGCTGCCTGGTTGATCTGAAATAACACAGCCTTTTACACATGAAAGAGTGTTTGAAGTTTAAAAAAAAAAAATGCATGTAGTAGTAACACTAAAAAAAATGGGCCTCACTAATGATTGATAAGTGTACATTCTGTGGCCAAAAAGAGTTTTTTTGGAAATGGGACTGTTTTTTTGTGCAAATATAGATCTGTAGAACCGCATGGAAATTGTGCATCTTAGTTTTGAATATACAATAATAACATCATGTTATATGCTTTTGTGTGTTTCCTTGGTTGTTTGACTTAACATAACAAACATGTCAAAAATCCATTTGTGATATAGTGAACAAAATAATCTACTTTTAAGCATTTTTTTTTAAACTGCAAACAACATATATGCTAGGCAGACATTTAATGAATTAGAATTATGAATAATCGTGTCAGTGTTTTCGCAAACTGTGTGACAGAAATAGTCTTTTCGCTTAAATTATGATAAACTGTGGCATTTTTTGTTGCTTATTCTGTGACAAAGACAAAGATACAAACTACACTAAGCTGACATCAGCCTAAAATGTATTATATTCCTTTTCCACTAGGCATAATATAATCATATCCTGTGTCATTATCAGTTTTTCCACTTTTTTGTGCTGGGTACTCTTGGAAATGCCCCTCTTTGTCACCTTTTTGTTTGAGATTCATTCTGCCATTTTTCACAGTCACGCTGAATCATTTCCATGTGTCCGTCCCTCTCTGTCAGATTCAGAATCTGAGCTTTCCCTGAGTGGCTTTGAGACGGTGGCCAGCCATTCTTTTGAGGAGGACAACGAGGAAGAGGAAGGCTCTGTCATGTTAAGCAGCCGTTGCAGCCCCACAAGCATGTTGCACGAAGATCACCATGGTGACAAGGACGAGACTCAACCCAATGGGATCTCAAAGCATAGGTCAGAGGAGCTGTATGCCCCCACAGTTAATGTCTTTTATCAATCCATCATCAAAACACAAAGACATTAAACAAAAAGCCTGGCTCCTCATATCAGAGGATTACTGTTTCTGTTCTACAGATTATCCAAACATCAGTTAAATACATTTACAAACCCTCTCTTTTTTTAACGATCTAATTATTTTCATTTTTATATTGTCCCTCAGGTCTTTCCACTTCATAGTGTGAATAATTTAGCATCAGGGCCAGCCTGGTAAAGCCAGGAGAAAGAGTTGTATTGAAAGGACTGAGCTCTGTGTTGGAGCTCTTAAATATTGATAAGGTCACAGTGTAATGTAATAATCACACTGCAGTATGATCCCATGTTGGCTAATCCCTTCAGCCAGCTTTGGACTGCAGTTCCACCATCAGAAAAGGGTTTAAACTGATTATATTAACTGCTTTTTTTTATTTTTACACTTTTACTGTACATGCCAGAGTCTGTGTATTTGAAGTAGATCTAGAAAAGTAGCTGTAAAACTTCTAATTAGAGTTGGCTGGTTTTCTATAATCTGTTAAATTCAACTCTAAAACTGAACTATAATGCAGGTGGATTATTCTGAGGCTTCTGTCCATCTTTGATACTGGTGCTGATTATCCGTCTGGGCTTTGTTCCAGTATGTCTCATAATCCATTTTGGACTTTTGTTGACTACATTCACTGCAGTTATTACATTCACTGCAGTTATTACATGTCTGGCCCAGTTATTATAGCGAAATGTATATTTTTGGAGCACATAATTTAAAAACAATGCAACAATTTATGTGTGCAGTTATGCCAGTTTGAGTTTTTAACTAATGAAGTTATGAGATGACATGCAAAGTAAGGATGACTTTATCTTTTGTATTTGTCCTCATGCATTCACTTATAACCGTTTACATCAGGGTTAGAGAATCCCGTATGTCATGTTATCTATTTTGCTCACAATGTAAAATGTATGTGCATTATTTTAGGACAAGCCTACCCGCACCAATGTTTTCAAGAAATGACTTCAGCATCTGGAGTATCCTGAGGAATTGCATTGGAATGGTAAGAATAATATTCACGTATAAGGTAGTCTCATTTTAAAGAAAATAAATCAATATTCCAGCTAATATGGAGTTAGACTTAGGCAATAAAGAGCTAAAAGAATGGTTTACGTAATACATAAGCAAGGGGTCATTTGCACCACTCAATTTAAGACTTTTAAGTCTACCTTTTCAAACTGTTTTCATCACTTGGAAAAACACAGCCTGCTGAAATGTTTGGTGTTTGTTCCATTTAATTCATCATAGTCTGTCAGTGAATAGATTTATAAAAATCTAACTAAACAAAATGTGCACACATCAGCAGCCTTTTTCGTATTTAAAAGACAATTTGTTTCATTTAAGAACATTTGGGGTCTTTCTAATTGGGTTGTTTTGCTGTGTCTGTTTCATTACAGCAAGATATCGAGCCATAAATCTGATAAGGAATGAAATGAGATTTTAATTCTGATTAATCTAATCTTCGAAAGCTTTCTGTTTTCTAAACCTTTGTGTCTTTCTGCACCAGTGGAGTACATTGAGCATACAGAATCTTTTAACACAACTATTACTTTGTACCTGTTCCCTGCTGAACACGAGTATTACATTTTTGATCGACTGCTGCAAGAGGCAACTTTATTTTCTTTCTGTAATTTTCTGTAACCACATCCCTCAATTCCAGGAACTTTCCAAGATCACAATGCCAGTGATTTTCAATGAACCACTCAGCTTCTTGCAGCGTCTAACAGAGTACATGGAACACACATACCTCATCCACCAGGCCAACGCTTCCTCAGACTCTATCGACAGAATGAAGGTGACAGCCTGGACGTAACTGGATTTTATCTGGATATCAGTTTTTACGTTAAGTGTAAATGACTTGTGAGTCTGTGTGTCTGCTGGTTTTAGTGTGTGGCTGCTTTTGCGGTGTCCGCTGTGGCCTCCCAGTGGGAGCGCACAGGTAAACCCTTTAACCCTCTGCTGGGAGAAACTTATGAACTGGTCAGGTGAGAGGGATCATCAAGTGCATATCCAACAGTATTTAAATCAAAAATACATAATATAAGTTTACCAAACTACCAATGTGCTCCTCCTCTACATGTTCCTGCTGTTCCCAGAGAGGACCTTGGCTTCAGACTCATATCAGAACAGGTGAGCCACCACCCTCCAGTCAGCGCCTTCCATGCTGAGGGACTGAAGCAGGACTTTGTGTTCCATGGATCCATCTACCCCAAACTCAAATTCTGGGGAAAGAGTGTTGAAGCGGAACCAAAAGGCATTATCACGCTGGAGCTGCCAAAGTAAGAATCTATAGTATTTTGATACAAGAGCATATAAAAGTATCATTCTGTAAATGGTAAATGTATAGATTTTGTATATAATCATTTAAGTTTAATTCACTTTTTTATCCCTATTGGATAATTCAGTCTCTGTATTTTACCCATCCTAATACACTCACTGCATGAAGCATTAACATTAGCAATTCGCATCAGCACATAACACACACATTAGTATCAGTGAGCTGCCATTGAAGGCATGGTCAGGGGCACCGACAGGAGAATTCACCTCTATGTACCTGTTTTTAAAACACATTTAAAGCATGTTATCCTTATTTCAGTCTTTCTCTCTCATTCTCCCAGATTCAATGAATCCTACACATGGACAAACCCAACATGTTGTGTTCATAACATCATCGTGGGCCAGCTGTGGATAGAGCAGTATGGAAATATGGAAATATACAACCACAGGTAACTGGGGAATAAAGCAATCTGCCAACAAGTACAATGTTTGCATACACATACTAGACTTATCTGAAGTTGCTGCATTTTTTATATTGGTCAAATGGAAAAAAAATCTTCATGCATATATTTTACAGAAGTTTGACCAAGATCAAATAAGGAAGTATAGTATGACTCAGCAAGTAAAGAGTGAGAAGACACAGTTTTCTTTCTGTTTTCTCTTTAGAACCGGGGAAAGGTGCTGCCTGAATTTTAAGCCTTGTGGCCTTTTTGGCAAAGAATTACACAAAGTGGAGGGTTATATTCTTGATAAAAGGTATGATTTACATTCTCACACTTCACTATACAAGCTGAATTGATCACTTCTTCCAATGTAGTTTTTTTTTTAGGTATCAGAAAACATCCCTGTGTTTTAGCTACTGACTTATTGCTTGACCTTTTAACCACTATCATCTTTCACTTTCCCCTATTTTTAAGGACATATGAATGAATCAATGTGCTTATTGGATAGTATATAAATCAAGAAATATAGAATTAAGCAGGTTGCCTAGGGTCAGTCTGTTGTGCACTTCTCAAACCTAAAATGTGACTTTAGGACCCAATACACAATCCAATAATGCAAATTTTGACTCAGTGGCTCACACAATTAATTATTCATTGATGCAAAAATCAGCTCTGGGCTTTGGCGCAAAATGAAACTTAAAAGATACCACTGAGGGAAAGGCAGAAAACATGTCATTGAAGTAGACAAGACAATGAAAACAAAAAGGCTGCAGATGGTTTAGTCAAAGATGGAGGAAAAGCAGTTTCAAACACTGTCAGTGACTCACAATCACCATGGGCACAAGACTGAATGTGGCAAACAAGATATACAAACACAAGGATGTGAAGCTTTGTATACCAAACAGAAAATAACTATGAAAAGTTATGAAGCGAAAAACGATGCTGATAAGAAGCCCAGAGGATTAAACTCAGTGTGATGTCTGATGCTGCTCTGAGCTCGTGAATTTGCCGAACCTCTTTTGAACAGGGAATGTTTCTTTTGAGTGTTTACCAGTATGGAATAGCACATGAAAGTGCTTTTTCTGCATGTGTTTTCACAGTAAAAAGAAGCTGTGCTCTCTCTATGGGAAGTGGACAGAGTGCCTGTACGTAATTGACCCCGCTGCCTTCGAAGCAAATAAAAAAAACGATAAAAAAGGGGCTGAGGAGAAAAAAGGCAGCAAATCGGTAAAATTCTGATGATTGACAATGTCACTGTGTTTAATAAAAGATAGCAATAGAACTGTTTGTTACAGCCTTTTAGTAAACAATGTATTTATACCTTCAAATGCAGAAAAAAAATTATACTTACTTCTGCATGTCACTCACGTTGTTTAGAGTGGCAGTGAGGATCAGGAGGAGGTGCCCTCTCCAGCTGCAGACACTGTGCAGATGATTCCTGGCAGCCAGCTGCTGTGGAGAATCGCACCGAGACCCCCCAACTCTGCCCAGGTTACAATGATTAACATCCTGCTAAACCCAAAGAAGTGACATATCTGTGTTTGTGACGTTTTAATGTACAAAACAAATCTTTTTTTTTTTTTTTTGCATGCAGATGTACAGTTTTACATCCTTTGCAATGCAATTAAATGAGTTACATAAGGACATGGAGGGGGTCATTCCTCAGACTGACTGCAGACTGAGACCAGACATCCGAGCCATGGAGAACGGTGACATTGGTAAAGACTATTCTCGACACATAACACAATGGGACTGAAAAAAAAGCCCTCTCTGTAATCAAAAAATCCTGCCCTTGTGCTTTTCTAAAATAGACCTGGCCAGCGAGGAGAAGAAAAGGCTTGAGGAGAAACAGAGAGCTGCTCGCAAGAACCGCTCCAAATCTGATGAGGACTGGAAGACAAGGTGAGGCTGTTTGTGAAACTGGGCGCTACAATTTTTTCTCCTCATTAATCTACTTTATCTAGCAGGCTTTGATGCTGTAAGGCTATAGAAAATCAAATTCATCTTTGTGCAACAACATTTAACAGATATTTGATATCAGCAAAGCGTATTAGCTCAGTTTTCTGTCCTTTATTTGGAGTGTCATTTTTATAATTAACATACATTACGCACTGTGGCTAAATCCATCTTTGTCTTCATTGCTTCAGTTTTATTATGTCTTTGTGTATTCTTTGTTGCTTTGAAATGCTCAAGCTAAATTTCCCTTTTTCTCCCCACCTGTCTTGTTTTTCCGTTGCATCCTCTCTTTGATGTTAAGGAGTCCCGCCCTTGGCCCAAGGTTAGAGCTGCCTGCTGTTTGCCTGATGGATCTGAAATCTGTGATGTGATCCTATGACCTAGTAGTCTCTAAGTTTCCAAACACTTCAATCTAAGCTTTAACCGTGTCCTTTTTCCTGTTTAGAGACACGGAATAAATTGTAGTAAAAAGAAATGTCACAACGTGGCAATAACTTGATATGTTTACCAGCATGACAGCTCCACATACTGGCACTTAGAGGAATTACTCACCACACCACTGTCCTCCCCATGGGAAATCACCTCTGATTTTATATAGCAAGCATAAATCAAACAAAGAGTCTACACCTTTATGCAAATTAACCATAATGTTTTGCTGAAGCATGCCTAATGTCCCTTCCTTGCCTTAGTTTGAGTCCTGACTTTATGGCTTCCATCTTTTCCATTGACGTTCAACCCTCACTGGATGCTGTTTTTCCGTTTACAGGTGGTTTAACCAGGGCCAAAATCCACATACCAACTCCCAGGACTGGCTCTTTACGGGTGGATACTGGGACAGGACGTACACCCAGCTGCCCGACATTTACTAACGGACGAATTTGCACCAAACAGTGTCCTGTGTCAGAGAAGGTGCATTCAGATTTTTTTTTTTTTTTTATGGAATAACTACAAAACAATATGCAAATAGTAACTGTGTGGCCTTAATCTACTTTGTTATAGTAAAGCTGCATAAAAATGTCAATAATTAATATGAAAGTTAGAGTTTAATGTTGTTTAGAAATGCTTTAGATTGGAGCATTTGCATTTATATTGAGGTCAGCTTGGTTTTGTTGATAATAGACCCTTTAGCTCAGTGGAGAAGTGTGTTACAGCATCTTGTTTCAAATGTTAATAATCATGTTTTGTCTCTAACTGTATATCTGTATATAACCATGACACAAAATCAACCGTCAGTGACCTCATTATATTATTCACAAAACCACTATCAATCAGTTCTTTTGAGTTTGATGTGGATGTCATTCATTTCCTCTGATGTACTTGGCCTTTAAAAGACTGAGGCTGATAAAATGTAATGACAAAAACACAGTATTTTTGATCTTCAATATTACGCCTCAACTACTACTACTACTACTACAATAGAAAGGCAATAGGTATGATTGTTTTTACTATTTTGTCTCCTGATTTCTGTTATAAAGCACACATACATACCAAGTGAGCTTTCTAAAGATCTGTCATGATATTTTTGCTGAAATCTGAAATTTGTGACTTGATGTACATGATGTAGAGATTATTTAATTTTTAAGGTTTTTGCCTCCATATACTATATTGAGAGTATTTTATTGATAACCTAAATAAAACACTCAAGTATTCCTTTACATTTTTACACTTCATGTGGACTGGGCCTTGGGTGTAAGGCAACTTGTGGGGAAATCTGATAGCAGGATCTGATTAAACTTTCTGTAACAAGGTGATACTTTGAGAGAGATAAGAATACTGTTCACTTCCCGAGGTGGAAAACAGATAGACCTAAGGTGATGCAGTGGATGCTTTTTCTTCCCCAGTCAGAAATGAAAAAGCTTTGAAGTTAAAGTTTCCAGAGCAAAAAGTTTTATATAAAAACAGAAATGAAACCATGCAGGGCTCACAGAGGCATCTGCAAAATGGAAGTAATGCAGATACACTCACCATTCATTTGCCTTTGTAAATGTGTAAAAGAGGTCTTTTAATATGTCAGGGTTATCGAATGAGTGAAAACAGCATTTTTATTTTGTAAAATCTAACAAAAACACAATTTAGAGAAGAGGAGATAGATTAAAAAAAAATACACCAGTAATCCTTCTCAGGGTTAATTAAATGTGTTTATTTGGATCTTTTCAGTGTTTCAGGATGCATAAACAGGGTGCTTGCACAGGTCTTGAAAGTCTTAAAAAGCATGGAATTTTGAAATGCTGTTCTCCAGACCTTGAAAAGTCTGCAATTTTATGTGAAAGTCTTAATTAAATATGGCAAAAAGTTTCTCTCATAGTCGAATTTTAGAATATGCTCAAAGGTGTATAATCTTGTAAGATAAGAAATACACGAGGAAAGCATTTAAAAAAAACTGGATATGATTTCACTAACTGGTCGGTACTGGAATTATTGTAGTTAAACTTGTTTGTGTGATATTCATGCACTTTTGTGATTTTCATGTTTTAAAAACGTTTCTGTCAGTAAAACATGTGAATTATTCATTCATTCATACATATATTTCTTCAAATGAACTTTTCTACTACCCACAGTAGGCACACAAGTATAAAAGTACATACAGTCAAGGTCTTGGGGAAAAATATAGCAGTTTTGAAAAAGTCTAGAATTTTTATTTGGATAAAGAGCAAGCACCCTGATAAAACAGTTTCTCTTTAAATTATAGAATATTTGTGATGTTTTTTATTTTCTCATTCCAGCGCTGTACATGTAGGGAGAACTTTAAATCCATGTTATTTCTCTCTGGCTGCACTAATGCATCAAATAAGCACAGTTTCAGATGAAGCTTCTAAATGACTTGACCATAAAATCGAAGGGTCTGTGGGTTCAGAGAAGTTGGCGTTGTACAGATTGGTTAATTACACATACTCAGACTGCTGGGCATTTATGGAGGCTTACATTGCCGACCACCCTGGATGCTTGCTCAAATGCCACAGGCTGTCCATTAACCTTAACATTTCGCAGGCAACCTACAAATGGTGAGGACTTGGGGGCTCGGTTCGACTTTGTTGTTCCTGAATGGAGTAAAAGCAAAAAGAAGAGGAGTTAGAGTTACATCAGCAGGAGAGATCTCATGAATGCTGATATTCTTAAAAAAGAATTCTGTCAAGTGGGTGCTGCACTTACCACCAATGTAAAGTGAACCCAGAGTGGTTGAAGTGGATGTGAATGATCCTGCTTTCTGTTCTGTCACCGAGTCCACATCCAGTTTGATAACTTCCTTTTGTTTGGACACTGTAGGGCAGAAACATTAGAATTTAAAATTCACTTATACTCACTTAAAATGAATGATTTAATGTTGAGTAGTCATCTGGTACCTGTAACAGCATGAAATGTTCCGTCGCACAGGCTTTGAAGAGGATTCACTGAGACACTCAGAGCACCACTACCATCATTCACTTCAACACCCACCTGGTAAAAAATGCAGTCACGAGTCAGGATATCATGTAGTTCATTTACCAGTTTGCCTTTTAAATAACTGCCTCTTCAACTGCTATTACTCATCAACTCTAGTATAGACTTTTGTTTTTTACCTTGTTTTCCACTAAGAACACCTTCAGGCTACTCTTGTGGCCATGAACGTGGAAGAGGAGACCAGTCAAGTGTTCAGGACGAAGCTCAAAAGTCAACTTGAAGTGGGGGCCAACCTTAAAGTAATTATCTAGAGAAGATATTAGCTTTGAAGGCAGATTTTGTTCCAACATGCACTCATATATTAAAACAGAAAACACAGCAGGGTCTATGAAATGTAATGTCATACCCAAGACAACATAACCACCGTCAGCCCCAAAGTATGCCCCCTTCACTGTGTTCCCATCGAAGCAGGGTGAGGTTCTGTAACTCGCCTCAGGTTCCTCAACAAGCACATCATTCATTCTGAAAACTCGAATACAGCCAACAAAGCTGCTCATGGGAACATTGTGTCCCTGTAGAAAAATGAGGACAGGATCCAGACAAAAGAGCATGTCAAGGGAAAGAAAATGGTGAAAATACTTCAGTGACATGTCAGACATCATCTAAGGTTTGATCCTGACTTTTGTGACTTTGCTTTTTATGTCAGCTCCCAGATACACAGGGTTGTGTAGGTTCAAAGATGACCCCTCATTGTGCGGCAGCTGACCATCAGTCACACGGAGTCCGTCGACCAGCAGATGAAAAGCACTTTTCTCCACACTGAACTCTACCTGCACATACACAGTCAATATGTCACAGTAGCAAGTGGAAACAACAGTGATCCACACACAGGAGGCTGAAATAATGTATCTGCACACAGCCACAAAATGACTGTAAAATTACTCTGTGCCAGTTTCCATCGTTGCTCCTTTGCTTGTGCTCGATGATTCTGTTTTGCCCAAGTGACATCTTGATCTTGCCATTGGCCATGTAAAGAGCCAGCAGGGGTATGAGTCCTCTTCCTGCTACATGGAGGATCAGACCTTTGGACGACGTAGTTTTGACGTCAAGAGAGAAGTGAGGCCTGAGGTGCACAAGTGTAGGAGTACATCATCAAGTATGTGTTAATTCTTATGAATAATCAGTTAGATGAACAAATTAAACTGTTTTCAATGACAAAGAATTCAGGGAGATTGTGTCAGATGATTTGGACATTATTTTAAAAGGACTGGGGGATGTTATGTGAGGATGATGAAGGTTTGTAGTGGCTATCATTAATGCTGTTAGGTCGACGAGAAGTCTCACTTTGTGTGGGACTTCTTCTCAACATTGTTATCACTTGTTCCCATGTTCCACATATTGGGACATCTGTGGGGACGCTGGAGCCTGTCCTAGTTACCATCTACTGAAGGCATCACAGAATATACACTACTGAGCCAAATCCAACATTAGGTTTGTTGGTTTTGTAAAGTTCTAATGACCACACATATACAGGGTGGGGAAGCAAAATTTACAATATTTTGAGGCAGGGATTGAAAGACAGTGTATGACCAATTAGTTTATTGAAAGTCATGAGAATTTAAATCTTCAAATCATATTTTACTGCATTTCTAACGGTCTTGTTGTCTACCTCAAGTTCAATTGCCATTTTTCTCATGGATTTGGTTGGATCCTTTAGGATTTTGGATTTGAGAGCTTTAATAAGATAAGATAAGATATTCCTTTATTGATCCCACAATGGGGAAATTCACAGTGTTATCAGCAGCATGGAACATACACATAAACATACACATACACGTAAAAACAGTCATATAAATTTGAATAAAAAAAGTGTTAAAAAAGGATAGTGCAAATATGGTTTGGTATAATGTAGTGCAATGGTTATAATATATATATATATATATATATATATATATATATATATATATATATATATGTAATAATAATTATTATGTAATTATTATAATGTAAGTTGACGGTTAATTGTTACCCGTGGGAACACCACCAGAAATGTACTTTTTTTCTTTTTTTCACACACACATTTTGGTTATATAATGTTTATGCTGTCAAATGAGTTTATTCTAATTTGGTATAGGCCTATTTTGTTCATTGTCTGGCTCGCAGTTCAAGGACAGGAGTGAGTATTTGAAACGTTATCATGTTAAGTTATTTGAGGATGAGAATGGGGGTGGGATTAAATCTGTTTTTCATCTTCCCACTCCTTTTTGAGTGTAGATGAGAGCATTGGGAATTTTGAATTGCATGTATCCTGTAAATGCTCGAAATAAACATATAAAATGAAAAGTGAAAACATTTTCTGATGTTTTATACCAGGTTTCATTCAACACGTCTGATGTTTCTAACTGTTCGTGTTACTTCTTGTCATGGGGGGGGTCACACTAAATAATGACTTTAACCGTTTTTTTTTTCTTCTGTGGAACCAGGAAAAACATAAAGTCAACCACAGAATATTAATATAGTCACATTATCTTGAACATAATCCAACAGAACATATTTATTAAACATGTAAAGATCATGCATCTGTCAGTTCATTATTATTTTAATGTTGGTTTATTTCTGGAATCACACATTTCAACCTTTCTGCTTCTGTTATTTATGGTGTGTTCAAGTACATCCTGAACAAACCCCAACATGTTTCTATTACAACGCTTTCTCCCTCAAATGAAATGTGAACGCTTCATGGGTTCACAAAGAACCACAAAAACAGATGCAGCGATGACAAAACAACTCACAAATATTCCACACCACTGCAAGTTTCTCTGCAGAATAGTGTCCAGGAAGATGTTATGGTAGAAGATTTACATGGGGATAAATGTTAAAATGACTAAATCACAAAAGGAATTGACCCTTTAAAAGACATATTTGTGTGTTGATGCAGCTTGGATACAAAAATGGACACACACTGACTACACTTTTATGAACATAATCCAGTTTTTGTTTTAATTCTGAAAACAAAAAAAATGCCCAATAATATAATAATAATGGATTGGATTTATATAGCGCCTTTCTAGACACCCAAAGCGCTTGACCCATTATTCATTCGCTCTCACATTCTCCCTCTGGTGGTGGTAAACTACATCTGTAGCCACAGCTGCCCTGGCAGACTGACAGAAGCGTGGCTGCCATTTTGCGCCTACGGCCCCTCTGACCACCACCAAACATTCATACACCAGTGTGGGTGGCACTGGAGGCAAGGAGGGTGAAGTGTCTTGCCCAAGGACACAACGGACTGACTAGGATAGAGCGGGATTCGAACCGCCAACCCTTCGGTTATTGGACGACCCGCTCTACCAACTGAGCCATGGCCACCCGCCCCACAGCCAATATGTTTCCACTAATATTCCTGTTCATGAACTGTGGATTGGACTCATGTCACTCACTTTGGAAAAGGTTCATCTTTTCCCTATTTATTCACCTCTATGACCCTGTTGGTCCTTTGGTTGGTCCGTCTTTGTCTCTGCAAGTCCAAAAAATCCTCACAAAACCAGAACAATATCAGCACATGCTTCAAACTTTCAGCACAGACTTTAACCTTTAAAACCCATTTAGTTCAGTTTTTTGTGTGTCTTATAAGGCTGTCCACGTATATTTTGTCTTTTATTATTCATTTGGATTTAGTGCTCTCTTTTACAACACTGAATCTAAATGAAGAAAATCAGTGTCATCTAATTGAACCATATTATTCTTATTTTCAGTGACAGGAAGAGACAATTCCAACTAATTAGAAGCTGATTTGAGGAGATGTTGACCTTGTGTTTTTGATAAATTATCTTTTGTCTGTTCATTTCATAAGGTAGATCTAAATGTCTGTGTTGAATAAATGAATAAAATAGTGTTTTGCCTAAGATGTGGTTACTGCAAAAAATAAAGTGAATTCCTGTTAAATTCATAATAGAATTAATTTTAGTGAAGCAACAAAAAGCTGTAAGATTTAACAATAATACAGGTATGTAAATAAATGTTTGTAATTATATCATAAACAGCTACATGAAAGTCAAAAGGTTTTCATTAAACAGTGTATAAACTATTAACAAGTTGATAAAATGTTTAGAATTTATCATAATGAATACCAAATCTCAGATAAATAATGCTAAAGCTCAGTTAATAAAGGCTTAATAAATATGTTATTAACTCATAATTAATGCTTATTACAAAGACCTGAAAATAAAGTATCACCATACTTCACCATACCCTCCTGACACTCAGGAAAGTACAAGTTTTAGCTTTTTTACATTAAATAATGCCTTTATTGGAAACAGCACGACGCAACAGTTTTTTCAGATGCATTTTGTTTAGAATTTTATACAATGTCCTTTGCTGTGGACAGTTTTATTTTTTGTTTTCAATAAAACTGTGAAACTCTTGTCTCCTACAGAGGACAAAAATGCATTACTGGGTCTCAGGAGGATACTGGTGATGATCAAAGTGACACCGTAGACCCCACTGAGGTTACTCTGCTTAAAATCTACACTGAACAAAAATATAAACGCATCACTTTTGTTTTTGCTCCCATTTTTCATGAGCTGAACTCAAAGATCTAAAACTTTTTCTATGTACACAAAAGGCCTATTTCTCTCAAATATTGTTCATAAATTTGTCTAAATCTGTGTTAGTGAGCACTTCTCCTTTGTCCTTTGCTGAGATAATCCATCCACCTCACAGGTGTGGCATATCAAGATGCTGATTAGACAGCAGGATTATTGCACAGGTGTGCCTTAGGCTGGCCACAATAAAAGGCCACTCTAAAATGTGCACTTTTACTGTATTGGGTGGTCCAGGGGGGTCAGAAAACCACTCAGTATTTGGTGTGACCATCATTTTCCTCACACAGTCTTCTTCATGAATTCTCTGAAACAGCTTTGGAGATGTCTTATGGTAGAGAAATGAACATTCAATTCACAGGCAGAAGCTCTGCTGGACATTCCTGAAGTCAGCATGCCAATTGCATATTCCCTCAAAACTTGTGACATCTGTGGTATTGTGCTGTGTGATAAAACTGCACATTTTGGAGTGGCCTTTTATTGTGGCCAGCCTAAGGCACACCTGTGCAAAACTCCTGCTGTCTAATCAGCATCTTGATATGCCACACCTGTGAGGTGGATGGATTATCTCAGCAAAGAAGAAGTGTTCACTAACACAAATTTAGACAGATTTGTGAACAATATTTGAGAGAAATAAACCTTGTGTGTACACAGAAAAAGTTTTAGATCTTTGAGTTCAGCTCATGAAAAATGGGAGCAAAAACAAAAGTGGTGCGTTTATATTTTTGTTCAGTATACATGTGTACAACAACTTAAAGATGGGGTGCGAGATGTTTTCCTGGAGCGTTTTTTTTTTTACTATATTGCTTAAAATCCCCTTCACAGCCCAGTTACAACCAATTAATTGAATACTCTAACACAAAAATAAAAAAAATTTTGTCACTTGTGGAACAGACACGACTGAAAAAACACCATCTAATCCAGTGGTTCCCAACCTTTTTTTGGCTCGTGACCCCATTTTAGCATCACAAATTTCTGGTGACCCCAGACTTTCAAAACGGAGACTTTTTTTTTTTTTTGCTAAAATTAATTTGTTTTTTATAATGTAATAGATGGCTATACTATGTTGCAAGTAAATGTTAATTTTAGACAACATTTAGGCTATATAATGTATATTCTTATGGACAGAGGCAGAAAAGCCAGGTGTAGATTACTGCACAAAGGGAGAATTTTATTTTCTTTGGTCAGGATATGTACAGTCAGTCCAGCTTGGATTTACAAGGCTGACAATTAATGCTGAACAAACAATAACTCAAAATTATGAATTATGAAGGAGCTGCAGCATCTGAAACCGACCACAATGAACATTTGACAGATAAACAGTACCACAGCGCTTCAGTTTCAGCTTCACAGTTTGTCATGTCTTTTATTTATGTATTGTGATTGTCTCTCAACTCACCATATATTTTTTATTAGTAGGTTTTTTTTTTTTTTATCTTTATTACTAGAAATTTCAGGCAACCCCATTTGAATTCCAGATGCCCATTTGAATTCCAGATGACCCCACGTGGGAAAACATTGATCTAATCATTTTAAGCACCCAATTGAAATGATTGAACAGTAATATGTCTATTAAACTCAATTGCCATTTGTCCCTCCCCTCTTTGCGCATACCCCTCTTCGTGCATGAATTGTAAGTTCTCAAAACTTGAAGCACTTGTACAGGAAACAAAGCCAGTGCCAGAGCTTGGCTAGTTATATTAGCTATATAAGGATGGAAAGTTAACCGGCAAACTGTTTAGTCACTAACAAATGGCAGTTGAGTTTGAGAGACATATCACCATTCAATCATTTCGATTGGGCGCTTTAAATGATTGGATGGTGTTTTTTCAGTCCTGTCCGTTCCACAGGTGACTACATTTTTTTATTTTTGTGTTAGAGCATTTAATTAATTGGTTGTAATCGGGGTGTGAAGGGGATTTTAAGCAATATAGTACAAAATGCTCCAGGAAAACATCTTGCACCCCACCTTTAAGGGACAAGATTCATGACTAAAACATCTACAATAAAAGGATGGTATGTTTTTTGTAAGCTGTTCTTTATAAGTGAAGTGGCACAAACTAAGGACGAATAGATGACATTTACTGCAAGTGGTGGATGCATTCATCTGCATTAAGTGAGGTATATTTTCAAGGCAAACCCAACATTAAGTATCTGTTGTTCAGTATCTCCTCCGTGTATTAAAGAATTTCACAGGCTCTTTAAAGGTCATGGTGAGAGAATTCTGTAAATTTTAAAGTGCTTAGTTTGAAGCCTCTCCTCTAGAAACAAGGTCTTTTTTCAGTTTATACAGAGCAAAATGGTTCCTACCTGTGATTCAGGTCTTCTTGTGGGAAGTTGAAACTCATCCAGCTGTCTGTGTCATACAGCTGGTACTCACCCTGAGGTGCAGTCCATTGTCTACACCGACTGTCTGCTGTGTTTGGTTGAGCCTGAAAAGCAGATACACAAGTTGCAATACTATTTAATTATAACGGCAAGATAGATGTATTGTTATAGTGTTGATGCTGTGCTCACAGGTTTTTTGTGTTTCTTGGGTTTTTTCATCATATGGTTCAGTGAAGGCGTAGTTTGAGGTGGCACATCAAGACTGCACAACCCAAGGACTGTATCATCAGTTTGTGGAAATATGCTTAGATCAGCAGGAATAAAACTCTGCTCAAACCTGTTGGATTTTATAAAGCACACATCAATGAGAAATGGGCAAATTGTAGAATAGCTGTTCTGTTAGAAACATGTAGACACATATCTCATTCATCCAAACCTCCTTGCATAAAGATTAGTGATGCAGGCTTTGTGTTTTTCTTCCTGCATATATTGCCCCTCGGGAATTTTTTGAGGTGATTGTCCCTGAATCACATTCACGTTATCAACGCTAAGCTCCAACCTGAGAAAAGAATGGTACGGTCACAAATGTGCTGCATGTCTGGAGGAAAATAAAAGTATGAATAAAAATATGAGCATGGTTACCATAACAATTACCATGTTATTGAGATAAAAGTACAGATTATTTAACAAACGAGGGTTTATTTTACCCTGTGGGGCTTCCCACTGCTGATAAATAGTGCCAGCTTCCATCGCTGTAAGTTTTCCCTGACTTCAAAGTGTAATTATCACTCTTAAATACTACATAACCATCAGCCAGAGCCAACTGAAAGTCACAGTCAGAGGTGGAGCCCTGTGGAAGATCAGAGAGAATAAATAGAACATCTAGTCTTTAGTATTCATTAAAATGTATGCGTAGATTACCTGGGAGCTGCTGCTTTTGAGAAGGACAGTGTGTCTGTCTTTAGTCCTGAAGCCCAGAGAAACTCTTACTTCTCCCAGTTTGTCCCCAACAAAGAGGGATTCGACAGGCAACGCTGAATCCAGAACAGCTGTACGAACACCCTGCAAGAGCCAGAATCACACATATTTTCATAGTAATAGTGACATGATGGACATTTTAAGACAGTGTTTAGTCAAATACAAGAAACTGGGATCAGGTCTATCATCTGTTTTTTAACATTCAAGAAAGTTATTATCATCTACACAGCAGAAAGACAGTAAGTAGTGAAATTATTACTGTGTGAGTTCCCTTCACACAGCTGAATTAACAACAAAACAAACAAAAACAACAATTCATTCATTTTCTGAACCCGCTTTATCCTTACTAGGGTCACTGGAGTCTATCCCAGCTATTTATGGACAAGTTGCCAGTTCTTTGCAGGGCTGACATATAGACAAACAATCACTCGCACGTTCACACCTATGGGCAATTTAGATGAACCTGTCTTTGGATGGTGGGAGGAAGCCAGAGTACCCAGAGAGAACATGCAAACTCCACACAGAAAAGTCCCAACCCCATGGAATCGAACCCAGGACCTTCTTGCTGTGAGGCACTAGTGCTATCCACTGCACCACTGTGTTGTCCTTCAGTCACAGTATGTAGGGCAACAATACAAATAACTAAAATAACTAAAATAACTTAATTCTAAGCATAGAAAATAAATCAAATGAAGTGAATATTATGTTCTAAAGGGTAGAGTTTGGTCAACAATATAAGATTCCATTACTTGTCCAGTATTGTCACAATGGTAAAACGTGCAGAAATTTAGTTTCCATTGCATGAACATGAAAAGGGAATGTGCAAATGTCACAATGTCACAGATATTTGCAGATGCAGCATTGAGATGATGTGTTTAAATGTTCAAAATTGCAAATGTGTGCATTAATTATTGAGTAGCATCAATACAGATAATCACAGTTCAATCAGTCAGTGACTCAGCTGGCTGATGGCCAGTGGATTGTAAAAGTTTTTTGCTTGTTTACCAGTAGTGAGACTGGACATCCTTTACCGACACCAATTGTCCTGTCGTATTGGACAATCTCAGTATTTGCTGTCACATGATCCACACATCCTCTCAGTGGTGGGGCTGTGATGTTGTATCTGAAAGTCAAAAGTATAAATATGTCATAAAAAGTTAATCTGATGAGGTGTAAATGTTGCTGTAACTATACATTACCTCTGTCTGAGCTCCGCAGATAGACCTCCGATATAATAGTGTGTATATTGTGTCTGAGTGTGGTCGGTGGAGATCACCTCTGAACCATACTGAACTTTGAACTTGTCTCCAGTAATGATTGCAAAGTTTTTATCCTAATAGAGAAGGAAATACATAATGGGTAATAAAAAGGAGGAAAATCAAACCAGTCACCTGATTAGATAAATGACCTCATTTTAGATCATCTTACAATTAGAGACACTTTTTCAACACTCTGAGCTCTGAACTTTCGACTCCCTTGTTGACCTTGTATCACCAGAAACCCCTTCTCCACATAAACGCAGAAATAAGACTCCTGTAACACAGAAAATAAAAATCTACTTCAGTAATTATGTTATTACTTCATATGTTCATCATCATCTCACAAAAGGCAAGTCAACATCATACTTCATTTCCGATGTAGAATAACACAGCTTCTGTCTCTCGGCTGTTTGTGTGAAACTTGAAAAGTCTTCTTCTTTTCATGTCTTTTATGAACGCCATGCGGTAACCAGTTCCCTCGTAGTAATCAGACATGTCTGAGTGAGGAAGCCTACACAAATAAAGACTCATGTCATTTCTGTTCTGGGCTTTTCTGCTCATTTCAATCATGGATATGCATTTCTTTTACACACTCACCAGACATGGGGATCCTTTGCATTTATATTGACTGCACGCTTGTAATTAAAGAGGCAAACGGGATTGTCATTGATGTAGGAGAGTTTCATGGCTCCTTTGTATCTGGGGTAGCGCAGCTCCACTGGAGGCTTTACATACCAAAAAAAAAAAAAAAACAATAAAGGGAACAAAAATGACTATTGAAATGACTACAAATGACAATTTTTTCCAGACAGAGTAAAAGGGGCATATTTTAGTTCTTCTGTTAATATGTAATTTTCTATGATGCATGCAGGCATAATGACAAATAAATGACTAATTACAGTAAAGTCTTCAGGATAGCCCCCCACGTAGAAAACCACACTCTCCGGGTCCACGTGGAGGATGCCAGTCAGTGTGTTTGGGAGGTTACGGTTCAGAGAATGTCTAACAGGCTTTTGTGATGTAAAATTCTGTGTGACATTGACTTCAGCGTCTTGGTAAATTCTGCAGGGATTGTTCACACACAGAGTTAAAGAGCATTCAGTGGAGAAGGAAATGCTGCTGTAGATGAGGTAAAACCCCAGTTCACTTCAGATCACAGTCATTTTCATCATTTACCTGTGGAAGGTGACCTTGTCAAGATCGAAGGAGTTCACATTGGTTTTTGTTATTTCCCCGCTTGACACCTGATGGACAATGCCCCCCAACTTGTAGACACAAATCAACACATTTCTTCTAACAGCCATCCCTATGTAGTCTCCAGACACCTGGCAATGACACAAGAACATCACAAATAATCACAAAAATATCACTATATCATTAGCCTCATAGCATAATTGCCTACAGCTCCATTTTACATCTTAATTTCTATATATTGTAATTACTCTGTCATCTATTTATTTACTTCTTTGTGTTTTATGCATTGTCTGTTTTATCTTGTTGTACAGTGTCCTTGGGTGTCTTGAAAGGTTCTTATAAATAAAAAAATATTATTATTATTGTTATTATTATTATTATTAGAGCAAAGTCATACTTTTGGCCACATTGTGATATCTGCATAACTTTACTCTACTAGCACAGCTGGTTCTTTTAATGCAGATATCACAATTTGGGCAAAAATATGACTGAGGCAATTACGCTATGAGGCTAACAATATGCTAATTCCTTTATTGCTGTTCTGGTATTTCTGATAAGGGGCCACACTCACATTCCTGTTACCCAGATAGAAAACAAAATGGCTGACATCTTTGTGTCTGCCCTGACGTCGCCTTCGTCTGCGCTCAGATTTAGATGGACCATTAGGATGAAGATTGAGGAGCAAATCAACTGCTGTGAATGCTTTTAAGTCTTCAAGATTTCTCGGCGGTCGAAGCTCTACGTGACCTTTTCCGTTGAATGTGGTGGCAATTGAGAGCTGTGTGAAGATGGGTCGAATAAAAAAGATTGGAAACACACTTTTTTATGTTTCATCTCAATCATCACAGTTTAAAGGGATACCTCACCCTATTAACAAAGTTCCTTGTCTCCTCTATCACATCTTTAATTCTCTGGATGCTCTCTGTCATGTTGGCAGGGGGATGGGCTCTCCTACTGAATGCATCGATTTGTGTGAGATTGTCTTCTAACGAAGGTAGTGTAGTGTTCAAGTTCTTTACTGAAAAAGACACACAACATAAACCAAACCAAAAAATACATGTGGGTGCTTCTATGAAACTGGGTTCATTTTGGCATCTGGCACTTTGCCAGCTTTTTAGACCCAATAATAAAAGAGAAATTTAGACATACTAGCGGCACTGTACCCGTGGTGCCATTGTACGATAGCATGATAAGTAGAACTTGTCTGCCACCACTATCCATTTGTAAACTACTATTTAATCATGCATTGTGCAGGTACTAATTTGAGCCAACATGTGAGGCATGAAGGGAAAAGCATGTATTTGTTTGGCCTGTCAAGCATGATTAAATTCATACAGCGGTAGTGAACTGCAGCCTTCACATTGTAGCATCATCTGCTAGCAGTAGAAATTTCATGAACGGCAGCATAACCACTTCTTAAAATGGTGTATGGCAGCAGGGAGGAAAAATTCAAAGTAGAGAGAGGCTAAAATCACCCAGCATACCTCACAACATTTGAATACAGACATTAAATTGTGCCTAGTAGATAGTCAGGTAATGTTTCTATTCATTTCTCAAGTTTGCCGGCGATCGGGCCTGTGAAGGCTGAGGAAAATCCATACAAACGCCCTCCTGTGCTGCAACATCGATCGATTGGACACAGAACGTGCATTATATTGTAGGATTTCCCCCCAGGATGTATCTAATGATGGCCTCAGATAAATGCAAAAAAAAATTATACTCTTGCTCTGAGCCATCCCAAAATTTTTGAATTTTTAATGAAGTATTGGGACCAAAAATAGGACCAAAATTGGAATAGGAAAAGCAACCAAGGTGTCGGTGCATTTTTACTGGAAAACATGGTTTGAAATGGTCTTATATAGTGCTATAAATAAAAACACTGTGTTAAATTTGACAAGCCTAGTGGTTTGTCTAATCTAGACATGCGGGTTTTTCATGAATCAGCAGTCTCGTTCCAGATTTCACGTGTAACTCATCGTGTCCACTCATGTTACACACAGACCCTGCCCATTTAAACACAAATAAATCGTGAGTGTTTTTGCAACACTGGTCATTTTTGTGAAACACTTTGCCTTGCATAATTAGTTCAATCCCCAAATATACCTGTGAGAGGATAAAAAGATATTCAAAATAATAGTGCGTAATTTTCGTATCCTTTTCACTGTTACACGCTGATTTTTGTATTAAAAAAATAATATAAAAAATATAAAAATGTGCTTTATCTGAAAAATAGTTTCTCTTTTATCTCAGTAAATATTCATTTTTAAAAAAGACTCAAAGTGCTTCCAAACTTGCCACATAACATTAGTCTACATCTGGTTGGAATTTTTAGCCCTCATGTCCTGTTTTTAGGGACCAGTTTCACAGAAGCACCCATATAGATATAGAAACTGCTGTGAAGTGTTAAGATCAAGAAAGGCCATGTCACACTTACATGCCTGCTCTGCTGCATTTAACATATTATCTACACTCCTGTTGAGGTTGGTAGGATTTATTTTGTCCACTTCCTGGCTGATGTTCCTCAGTCTCTCTGCGATAAAACTGACTGTACTGTTAGAATCAGAGGCGGCTGTTTTTGCAGATGCTATCAGCACGCCTGTGTCATCTGAAATGAAAAGAATAATATGATCAGCAGTGGTGAAGGTATAGAACATAATCTGTCATTTTATGTTTCCTTTCAACCACTGGCCTCTTTTAATCTTTTTGAAGTTGTCACTGAGTCCCGCAATGTCCATCGTCAGCAATTCTCCTTTTTCCTTTTGCTGATTCACACGGCTCGCGTGGTTATTCGTTGTATGTGACAGAACTATTCCAGAGAAGAAATTGAACACATTTAGAAGACGCAGTTAAACTTTAATAAGTTGTGCATGAAGAATTTATATGATGTAGCTGAATTATCTGAAATGATGTTTTTGCACTCACTTTTGAGTTCATTGTGAGTCTCATTTGCTCCTTTCCATAAGTTGGATGAATTGTCTTTCAGTCTTTCAGCCGTTTTGACCAGACCTTGCTCCTTCACATCCTAATTTAACAGAAAGAGGTGCACAATCATACTTGACATTGCAAATGCTCATTCAGTGCATTGTGAAGCCTCCCCTTAATTGCAAATGTTACCTCTGAGGCTTGACCAGCAGCTACTCTAGACTGATCTGCTGCCATCTCTGCCCTTTCTATGACATTCTTGATGCCATTATAAGCTCCTATATCCAGGAACTCCAACAGGTCAGTGGTGTTGGTAGTATTATAAAGCACTCTGCAAAATCCAGAATGGTATATCATGTGCCAGCTTCCTCTTTGTTGCTTATGTGAGCTGTATAAGCCTTTGTATTTAATTTGCTTCACACTCACTGTTTTAAGTCTTCTGCCAGTTGGTTGAGCTGCTCTGCATGCTCCTCTGCCTTGGTGACAATATCCACTTTTTTCTTTATTTGCCCAACTTTGTTTAACTTCTTGAAGAGTTTCAACTTTGCACCGTCTAACTGAGCTCCATCGTTCTCATAATCCTGCAATTGGCACACAACAAACTCAACTTGTCAATAAATGTTTGTCTTGTGGAATTATATTTGTAAAAGACGACTTACTTTTTTCATTTCCTCCAGCTCTGCAAACATGTCAGTGATATTCTGCAGCAGATCCTTGGTCATTTCAGTCAGAGAAAAGAGCACACTTTGTTCTTTCTCCTGTTGAGTTTGCAGATGCTTTAAAGTGATGAGAGAAAGGAGGCGAATGAGATTATCGAGGACATCAGAAATGGTTTGTGCTATCTGTGACAGCCTTATTTCAAGTTACCTGCAGGTGGTTTAATGTTTTATGACTCTTGAGGTTAAGGCCCTGGGTCCTGCTGACTGTGTCCTCTGTGTTTGACTGGAGTTTGGCTATTTCCCTCAGAGAGACCATCAGAGAGTCTAAGGTCTGATTCAGGGCGGTCTGGTTGGTCTCTGAAGGAGCTGTTATCTGTGTTCTGATAAAATCTAACACTGCAAAGATCAGACAGATTTAGATTTTAGATGCAGAATCAAAGACCCTTTCACTGTAGATATGAAGCTCTGTATTATATATTGTGTATCAGATTACCACTGTCATCTATCTGTAATATGATGAACACTATTCGTATTCAGCAACCAGATTTACATAAAATAGATGACTAAATCTGCAACCACTACATAGATGTGAAATGGGAATTTCTCACATTTGTGTGCCTTCTGCTGCTCTCTGCCAGCTGCGTCTCTTTGAGAAGTGCAGTTTGTCTTTCTCATTTGCTGCACAATGTGCCAAGCCTTTTCCAACATTCTGGTTTTGTTCTTTTCAGTGAGAGTTGTGGAATCTTCTGGTTTCACCTCAGCTAGGTGTTTCATCAAGTCTGACAGACCACAACACAGACAATCTGTCACTGTCACCACTCAGTAGATCTTTGACTTGTGAGGAAGCAGACAACTGGTCTTGGCATAAATAATCCAGAATGTGTGTTAGAAAATCAGCATATATCTCAAAAATTACTGTCAAGTACCTTTCACTGCTTTGGGAAGAAATTCAGCTGTTTCGAGAAGATCTTCTGCCTTCAGCTTTGTTTTGTTCACGTTCAGCACAACCACCTCTGGATTCAGTGACATTTCCAGTGTCTAGGAAGTTGACAGTATATATATAGTTTTTCAGATGTGTTTATGAAAGCATCTTTGGCTGCACTAGAAAGAGGAGGCTTTATTTATAAAAGTCAGTAATGTTTTTACAGTTTTATCTGAAAAGCTTCAACGCCACTAGTCTGTCTCTGAACTTAACACATCAATGCATTTACCAAAGGTGCCTTACAGAATGCACATTCTCTGTTTATATCTTTATATCATACTTGGAATAAAATTCTAATCTCTGTACATATGAATGGATAGATTCTTACAGTCTGACCAATAGATTTAGGAAAATGGTACTTTTGAACCTTTGTGAGTAAGGTACTCAGTTTACAAAAATACCTGCTGTGTTCAAACAGTGATGTAAGTTCTGAAACCCAAGAATATTCTGTCAAAGTACCTCGTCAATCAATTGGCTCAGGTCATCTTTGACAACATGGACATCTACTTCCAGCGGTTTAACTTTTGGTTCCAGATGTCTCACAGCAGTGCCGTACCTCCCGACCTGAATCTACAAGGCATCAAACATGAGAAGCATTCTGAATGTGGAGAAGCATCATGCTGTGATTTAGAGGGGATTGAGGAAATGCTTTGGAAAATATTCAAAAGGATCAGCTCACACACGGATACATAAACCAGCACCTTGGTTTCAGAGATGTGAGCCTGCAGGTTGTTTAGTCTGGCGAGAGAACCAGGGTTAGTGCTTATGCTCTGCAGCTGCTGTTTGAGCCCACCCAGACTATCATCCATCTGTTCCAAGTCATCCAGTAAAGCTTTTGGGCAGGTTTCACATTCTGACAGAAAATACAACAAAGAGATGCACTGTAAAATCTTCTTTGGTCTGTGTAAGTTCTACATTGGAGCTTGTGGTATTTAACATTCATCTTGTGAGTTGACTTTTTAACATTAACTCACCATGGCACTTATCATCCCAGCTGTTGTTCCCAGATGTGACACACTCTGGTGAAAGGAAAAGTTACAATGGATATGTATCTTTACACATTTAGGCCATTTTAGTGGTCAACATGATGTGTATGAATCCTCCGCTCTCCTCCTTTGTTTTTAATTTAATATCAGCCAGTATCCCAATGCTGTCTGTAATCTCTACTCTTTAAATTGGAGAAACAAATGGGAAACCAACCTTTCTAACTGATCATTAGATTGTGGAAAATCCTCATTAAATATACAAATTTTCTCATTTTTGTGTGGAAATCAATATTTACCTCCAGTCAAAGAATCACAAATGTTAAAGGGGTCATCCTTGCAGATACAGGGCTTGCAGATACCTCCAGGTATCAGCGGATTGCCGTAGAAACCGGATGAACATCTCCAAAGAGGGAAAGAAAGAAAAACTTTTTATACATCTTATATCTTTTATATTTATGTGGCTTGTATTGAGCAGTGAACAACAGGATTCAAGGTTTTGGTCTACTGATATGATGCTCATGTTTAACCCTTTCATGCATACTGGTCACTACAGCAGAACAGCAGATTCTACAGCTGTTCTCTTATATATTCATGGATTTTGTTGTTTTAGTTCCATATCAGCTAACACAGTGGACACTTATGCTCCATTTAACAGAACATGATATATACATATATACAGTTTGGATTTCTATATTAAACATGGGTGAAAAGGTGTAGGCTGAAGCAACAGCTTATTTATGCCTTCACTATTTACAAGAAGAAATGTTACAGAAACAAAACAAGATAACAAAATGCCACAGTTTCAAACAATAATATAATAAAACAAATAATATAATTTAAGCAAAATCTTAGATTCGCACTGATAATTGGCTTATTTTATCCTAATAATAATTCATACCATTACTGTAACATTGTTGTTCTTGATAAACCTGATCTGCAGTAACATGATTGAGTGTAAATCAGTTGCTTGTTATTGTTATTAGACTATAATTAACAGAGGGTTTTTTTTAAACAAAAAGACTTTTTTTTTGCATATTATCTCCATGAAGTGATTAGTGACTAGTATTAGAGTATGTTCAAATGTGAGAAATCATCAGATTAGCAGCATTAAAAATGTTTTTATTTCATAGTTTTCACACAGTACGTCAGTAAATACATGTGTCTTTGCCTCGAAAAATAAACACATGGTATCAGGCTGAGTGGACATTTTTGGAATTCCATGAGAAAAAAGGTTCATAAGATCATTTTTGTGCTTAAAGAGGAATAAAAATACTCAGGAAAAAAAAAATCTTGGTTAAGGTTCTCATAATTCATGCATGAAAGGGTTAATTGGGTCTCATTTCCTGAATAGAAGACAGACCTGTCACATTTGGTTCCATGGTAACCACGTTTACACAGACATTCGACCTGTCCAGAACCGATGTCAAGACAAGCTAAAGCAAAACTACAAAAAGAAGAAAAGAAGATCAGAACATTCCCTATGAGTCAGAATCAGTTGATTAGGCTTACTGTACACTGAAGCAGAGTAAATCCTAAATGGGGACTGACTTGTTCCATGTGGAGGGACACGGACAGGCACGGCAGGTCCTGGTGGCTGCGTTTCCATAGTAACCCTCTTTACACTTTTCACAGTGGTCTCCAGCAGTATTGAACTGACAGTTCTGTAGGTCATTTGGGTAAAACACATCATACAATGTAGACACAAAAGCTGAAATCTATAAATATGCCGTAAATCAGCAAGTGAATGTGTGTGTGATGACCAACCACACAGTTTCCTGTCTGTTTATCGCACTCTGAGGACAGTCCATTACAGCTACATGGCACACACTGGCCCTTGTTCAGTCCCTTCCACTCTCTGTAGAATCCTGAACTACATGTCTGCGTTGAAACAAAGAGCTGAACTGTCAAATGAAGAACAGCAAATATACACAAACTGCTGTCCACCTCAGACCTGGCTAAAGGAAAACTAACCCAGAGAGCAAATATTGTGGCAGTATTATGGCATACATTTGGCATTTATGGCTTTCTTTTGGCATTAAGAAAACCTTTAGGTTTAACTGTGGTATGATTAAGGTTATCCATAATAGATATGGAGGCACCAGCAATATATGGCTGAGTTATGGCATATGTCTGGTTAACCAAAAGACTGGGCAAAGAGCAGGATCAAGTATAGGGATGGTATGGCATGTTTTGGCTACTTTTTGGCTGGATTATGGGGATTTGGGGCTTTTCTGGGACAATTATGGCCATATTTTGGAAGTCCGCAATTAGTTTTGAGTGAATTTTGGCTTCCTTCTGGTTTGATTTTGGCTTGCCTATTTTTTACATCCGCCCAGAACTTTGCCAAACGGCATGCCAGTTTTGGGCCAGATTTAAGCCATAATGATTTTGTTATCTGGGGTGTAGAGTTACACACTGCAGAGTGAGTAACATTTGAGTGTTGTGTACTTTTCAGATACATTTGTTACAGAGAAAATACATGTGTACATTTGTTTGAGTTGCAAATGAAGGAGTGGTGTTAGACAATGAGAAACAGATATTGTTAGCCTTCTAGCATAATTGCCTAACTCATACACAAATGGAGAAAAGTATTGGGACACGTTGAATTCAGGTGTGTCTTTTCTAACAGGGTCTGGGCTACAATACAATAATGACAAGTGTTATAAAATAGTTTTACTAGTCTGCTGACCCATGGAAATTCATGGGTTCTAGATGTGGTAGTTTTTATGCTGTTGTATATTCATGCATGCTGTACCGCATTTGTCCAGCAGTTATCGCTAAAGCATTTTGGGTATAGCAACGTGATTGTAAGGCTACTGTATTCCAAAATTACTAATATCTCCCAAAATATTGGTCCTATCAACTTGCCATTTTCACTAGTCTGTTCCTTGACCAAAAATACATAAGTATGCCAAACTGCAGCAGTCAGCTCTGTACGGATTTTGTGTGAATCCTGAGACACACATACACGCATACACACAGAGGCCACTTGGCTTTCATAATATAGATATTGTGATAAGTATATTGATTATTATTATTGATGTTTATATGTCAGATCAGCATGAACAGGACAACTTACGAGCTGTAGACATGATGTGTCCCAATATTTTTGTCCATATAGTTTATAAACATGAATATTTCCTTAACCCTTTGATGCATGAATTATCAAAACCTTAGTCAAGATTTTTTTTTCCTCTGTCTATTTACTCCTCTTTAGGCATAAAAAAAACAACGTGATTGACATTTTTTTAATTAACCTATTTTTTATGGTGTTATAAAAATGTCCACTGAACTGGATACCATGTGTTTAATTTTTGAAGCAAAGAAACATATATTTAAAACACAATATTAGAAAGTGATATACTGTGTGAAAACTATGAAATTAAAAACATTTTTCATGCCACTAATCTGATGTTTTCTCACTTTATAACATACTCTAATACTAATTATTACTCATTTCATGGAGATAATATGCAAAAAAAAAAACCAAAAAACTGTTAATTACAGTCTAATAACAAGGAGCAGTTGATTTATACTCAGACATGTTGCTGCAGATCAGGTTTATCAAGAACAGCAAAGTTACAGTAACTTTTTGCAGCATATGAGATGATGCATAAGTGTCTAATGTGTTGGCGGATATGCAACTAAAACAACAAAACCCATGAATATATAAGAGAACAGCTGTAGAATAACTGTCTACTGTAGTGACCAGTATGCATGAAAGGGTTACAGTTTAATGGGAGATTTTTCTTCCAAAGTGAGATGTGAAGAAAGTAGATGGGTAGTTGTGGTAGAAAATTATTATATACAATCAGGGCATGAAAAAATCTTTTAGAAATTTAGAGGTAGAACATTTAAAATCATAGTCAAGGATAAAAAAACATTAATGTTGAGAGAAATTAAGTAAAAACCATCTCTGAGGCATTATGGAAGTAAAGATAACAATTTAAACCAAACAAACTAATGCAATGCAATGATATTTATCTCAGTATAAAACTATATTATGACGTTTGTCATTATTGTTTTGTAGCCCAGACCCCTGTTAGAAAAGAAACACCTGAATTCAATGTGACCACATACTTTTGTCCATTTGTGTATGAGTTAGGCAATTACGCTATGTGGCTAATGATATATTTATAAATGCACTTTGATGAGTACTGCATGCACAAAGAAGTTTTCATCTTTTTCAGTAAAAGCTTTTTTTCCTAAGGTTTAATCAAAAATTCTGGTCTCATAGTGAGCCAGAGCACATTTAACCACTCAAGACAGGAGCAATTTCAAGTGCAATATACGATTCCTGAGCCTTGTTTTGCACAACATCCTGCAAAGTAATCAAATGGAAAAGAAACCTGTAATAAATAGAAAAGCTATTACCTGTGCACCTGCAGTCTGGTTACTGAAGGAAGGATCACAGAACTTTTTCCTGCTTTGTGCCACATGATTGCTCTGAGTGTGTTTGCGATACACACACTCTGGATGTTTCTGAGTAGATGTACAAACCGGAACAAAATAGAACAAAAGCAAGCATGCTACACTATAAATCAAACATTTATTCCGCTGCATTATAAGCTATTGTGTTAAGTCTTAAAATGAATAAAGCAGCAACCTGGCTCCTCCTCTTCTTAACCCTCTGGTGCAAGTGAACCTTGGAGCTTTTAATATGAAACATGAAGAAGATCTGAACTAAAAGAAACACTGAGTGTGTGTGTGGGCCAGGGCCAGCTTGGGTTCAAAGTTCAAATAGGTGTGGTTGAACTTGTAAATATTTTTCTTCACTCTTAAGCACAGCAGGTGCATAAAAGGGGAGCTTGTAAACTGTGCCTGGTCAAATAATGTAATACTGTAAACGGTCAAAGAAGTCAAAGACAATGAAAAGTGAAATCACTTTATTATTTTCTGCTTAGTCAGTCTATCAGTTCAAAAGATCCCAGATGAAGTAGTAGAAAAGTCTTTACAGTAGTTAAAAATTCAAGAATATTACAGTGAAAAATAGATGGGGAAAAAAACATTATTTCCATTGAAAATACAAGCTTAAGCTTTGTAGCCTTATCTTAAAAAGATCTAGATTGAGGCCTGAAACATTGAAACCAAAAACTTCAGATATGAATTTATTTATGATGAGTGTCCTGCACCACCACCATCCCTCCAACCATTTCCTTCTGCAATATGTAGTTCATTTCCAGTCTAATAAAGACATGTTACTTATCAAAAACACCAAAGACAAAGAACAGAACATTTAGCTTCCACTAACAGTGCGTGATTTGTTAAAAATTCAAAATTAAGACATCCCGACCTACTTTATTTGCTATTGTCTGAGCTAGATCTTGTCTTGAATGAATAATATTGGGTTTCTTCACAGGAATTACTGACTTTGAGGGAATATAATAGATTAAAAAATTGTTCTCAGCTACATTTTCACAGTGCATATTATTGTTTAATAAGTTGGAGTTCAATGTTCAGTGATCCTCATTTATTCATCTATTTATGTAAGTGTTTACGGCTTTGACTTGATGTGACAGGAGGGTGATATTAGATGATTAATCAGCCTTTTCTAGCTAAACGATTATTATTGCATTGGCCTTGACAATCTACTACTAGTCAGCCTCTTTTACCTGTAAGATCATAGTCAAGGTGGTAAAATAAATCGGTCATATTGTTCAAACAGCAATATTTATGGAACATTCTCTCACATAACTCATTATTAGCTTAGTCATTCCTCACAAAAAAAGGCCGAAATAGCAAAATCCCTGAGAATATTGTGTTTTCATTTATGATTAATTCACTTTTTTTTGTCACTTGTGTCCTAACTTACCTAATTGTACTTGAATTATTTTACTGTTTGTCATGTTTTATTATTAGTAAAATGTAGGATAAGAGGGCACTGTTTGTGTAGTTGCCACATTTTTGTATTCTGTGTTGTTTTCAGCTAATGTCAGTATTTGTACAAAACATCAGAAATTATAAATAATGAGTAGTTGACATGACATGCTTTGTGTAAGCAATGACTATTGGTATTTTTAGGCGCTCTATTGACAGTCCTCTGCATGACGAATGATATTCAACTCTTCAGTGTTTATCAGAATTATAGAATTGGGTACAAAGCATAACTTGCAATTCCACAAGTGTTTTTGCCGTTTCTGATCATTCGCATGTAGCCTCCTTCTCCCCAGCCTGTACCCCAACTAAAAGGAAGAAACAGAATCAGATATTAAAACTAAATAAGGAAAACAACTCTACAAGTGAATATATGTTCCTATAATGGCTCCTGTGTACCTGTTTTTGATGATCCAGTAGTCCTGTCCTCCTTCAGAGCCGTAGCCAACCAGCAGCACAGCGTGGCTAAGATTATTGGGGTTACAGTTGGGCTCATCATATATTCCTGGAAGATATCAAAATCTTCATTTACTAATTTTCTTTGGCCACATGGGAACAGCAAAGTTGTGGACGTGAGCATGCTCTATTCACACATTCAGCAAATACACAGTAAAACAAGCATTTATTAATCTCCACCTGACAAAGCAAATCAATATTCACCCTTATTTTAGGTTTATTTTGGCTTTCAGGTGATAATTGGATGAGTTCAGTGATAATTATCTGTGGACTTGTCGCTACAAATAAAAACATGTTCCTCCTTTTTAACGCCTATTCTCTGATGGGGTATTTTGAGATAATTAACCTGAGCTGTAGAACAGGAAGCTGGGATTATCTGCATCAACAGCAACTGTGATGGGCCCAATAGTTGCCACAGCATCAGCCAGAGCCTGCTCATCCCCTTTGGGAATAAACCTGTAGTCTCTGATGTGGGCAACTGCAAGTCTGCTGTCGTAGTAACACGGTTGGGTGTCCTGTTGAGAAATATATAAAGATTATGCTATTGTCAGGAACAATTCACTGTTGTAATTGTTTTGCTGTAGAGGAACTCTGACCACTGAGGTGTATGGGTAGGTGTTCGTGGACTGTAGCCCGTTGCTGATCACATAGTCATAGGCGTTCGCCATCCAGGCACCGTTACAGCCATATGTGCCAAAGGGTTTGGAGCAGTCCACCAGGTTCTGCTCACTCAGAGACATAAGTTGACCTGTTCTCTTGTATATTTGTCCTTCTATAGCTCCTGTGGTGCTGAAAGCCCAACATGAGCCACAGTAACCCTGTGAAGAGAACAGAGTAAACAACATTGATTTAAAGGTGATCATGATTCATGCTGTTTCACCTGGACTAAGTCTGGAAACATCTCACCTGGTCTTTGACTTCAGTGACGTAACCCATCTTCCTGTAGTCTACAAACCAACCATCTAATTTCCTAGCATTGTTACGCAGTCTCCGGGCTGAGACGCTCCTCCCTCTCCTCACGAACTGAGCGTCTATGGTAGCACCTTGCAGAACTTGATATTCTTGACTTGTCTATATATTAAAAGAAGACAAAGACAGATTTTCTCTGATAATTTTACATCATTCATCTGATTGATGAAGCAATTCACAAACAACAACTGAACTGAACTATTAGCATATTTCTGGAGGAAGACATTACTCTTTACCAGATCTCCATATTTATTCATGGCCATAGTAAATGGCCTCATCCCTCTAAAAAACCCTTGATTATTGTCTTCAATCAGCTGTTTGTTCTCCTCCCAGATGGCCCTCCGCTGAATGTCGTCCTACGTAATGACAGGAAGCACATCAAAGAAAAGTGAATCAGAGGCAATTATTGTTGCTACTTACATTGAAATTGTGAAGTCAAACTAACCATTTTATCATAGGTAATGCCATTGGTGTTCTTCCAGATCTCCCACTCAGACAGCAGTAGCTCATCTGAATCTGATGCCACTTGTTTGAGCAGGACAGACAACAGCGTGGCTTTCAGCAAAAAGCTGATCTGCTGAACTGTAACAACAACAGCATCACAGCAGGTTCACAACAACAGTGCATTTAATGCTGAAAGATAATTATCTTTTCCAACCCACACATAATTACTCCTTCTTACAATTCCCACTTGTTGAATTTCAGTTAAATAGTACAACAAGAAAATTGAAGCAGCTTTTAGAAAGAACTGTAGTCTGTATTGTACTGACAGACTGCACAAAGTCAACTAGGCTGTAAACTGACTAGAAATATGCTGGGTGTCAGTGTCATTGTAGAATAATAATGTATTAATTTCAACAGTAAAGATTATATATCATTTTCCTCACTGACATTTTAGATGAAAAGGGTGTATCTGCTACTTTGCATACCTTGAAAAAAGTAAAACTTTGAAAGCACAAAAGTTGTCAGGTCTCCAGTTCACATATTTGACATGGGGGAAGGTTAATACTATGCACTTGTTAAAAAAAAAAAAAAAAAAAAAGATATCATTTAGATGTGTCACATGGTTTATAAATGAAGATTATACAATGTTAATGGATGCGAACACAAACCCTGAAGTGTGAGTAATGAAAAGGGTTGAGTTCAACATTTAAAATTCAGTTGACTTAATTCAGCAGAATATATTCATTATCAAAGCGGGGGGGGTTAATAGCTGGAAAAACCATAAAAGAATATTGTACTACATCAGCATCAACATTCCCCTCAGCAAGATGCACTTAAATGTACCAGGTATTTGAGTGAAAGCTTCCGGTTTAAGGTTTCAGTTTTCCCATGACTGCAATCTGTATCAAATAAAAAGCTGTGTTCATCTTACCTGCACAGATGTGAGTCTGTTTTGTTCCCATGTTCTGAGAGCAACTCTGTTCAGTGATACACTAACAGATTCCCTGTTCATCTTCCTTATATAGCTTTGTAATGCATGCATGTTTTCACTATACTTTACTGAATCCCTAAATCAACACTTATGGCAGCACCTGAGAAGAACATTAGTCAACAAAAAAATATATACCTCTATTATCATTAAGAGAGAGCAAAAGCTGCAATATAGTAAATCCCTCAAATACAGGGTTATAATTGACCATAACACCTGACATGTAACTTTCCACACCTGGCTTTACGCTCCCAGAAGCCTGCGTGTGCGTTCAGCAGCGCCCCCCAGTGGTGCGCACCGTGCCTGTTTGCAGAATATGCACTGCAGAGGATGAGCTCAGCTGACCGTCTGCCTGCTATTATGTCCACGAACGGCGCCGCCAACACCCAAACACAGTGCGGCAAAAATAAGCGAACGTGTCCCAGCATCGTCTCTAATGAATGAGTGCGCAGGAAGAAACATGAGTCACGCGTGAGGTGTGCAGGATGTCGTTCAAGGTAAACCAGACTTTTCCATCATTCTCGGCATTCAACCAAGAAGGAGGCCTCAATGAGAACACAGATCAACCGCTTTCTCTCTGCTCTGTGCTTTCCATCATTTACAGGGTTTATTTAATAACGTGGTGCATTTAAGTGTAAAGCACCAGGAGGAAACAGACGTGAGCTGGGATTACATTTGCTTATTGCGTTTAAATGACTTAAATGCAGTGATACAGTGTGCGTGTGCATGCACTGGTGTGTGGGAATTGTAATGTATCTGCCTCTGGATATACTTGTGCTTAACTTATTTATACTCACTAAGTCCACATGTGTGTGGGTGTGTGTGTATGGGCTGTTGGATGCAAGAAAAGCATCAGGGATTTGATCCATTTAGAGAAGACATAGGAAGGATGTGTGTGTATGTATGTGTATGATTGTTTGTGCCTTTGTAACAGGCAGGTATTGATCAGCTGCTACCAGATTTATAGCTCACCTGTCTTGTAGATTTATGGCTTACCTGTCCTTTAAATCCATACACATTAAGCCATGAAGTATATGAACCTCTGCCCTTTTCAGTCTGTATGTGTGTAATACTTTAATAGTGGTTTTTGGTCAATGGTTGTTGTGTGTATTTACCCTCCAGAAGGAAACACCCCTGGCTAATGCTGTGTTTTGGGCAGCACGGAAGGGGAACTTGGCTCTACTTCAGCTTCTGCTCAACAGCGGGCGTGTGGACGCAGACTGCAGAGACAGTGTACGGATGCTGCATGCCCTGGCTGATCCGCTGCACGCTTTAACCATAACCCACCTGTGGTAGGAAGACAGAGAGCTTCAAGCCTTACCTGTGGTGCATGCATGTTTGGTGTGTGTGGGTGTGTGTGTAAGAACCATCAGCTTCAGTTTTAAGGTTCTTCCATCAGGATATAGCAGTTTCATCGCCACATTGACATCCAACTCAACCACCAAAGGGTACGAATTTACTGTTGCTGTATTTCTTTTCAGTATGGAACCACAGCGCTGATGGTGGCTTCATACAGCGGCCATTATGACTGTGTTAAAGAACTTATCATGCAAGGAGCTGACATCAACTATCAGAGAGAGGTATTATGGGGAAAAATAATCCCTCAACCTGTTTAAGCTGTAGAGAATTTAGGATTGTAAATCAGAATTCAGTGAATATAAGGTGTGTGTTTAACCCCTAAAGATCTAGAGCATTAATTTTTCTCTGCATTTAACCCCACCTAGGAGATATATCACCATTAATTATAATATTTATGATATTATCCTCTGTATTTTTTAGTGAAAAGCCAATATTTTCCTATGTTTCACTTACTATGTAGATTTTCATTAAAGCTCAGCATACATTCGAAGGTCATTATATCAAAACAGAAAACAGGAAAAAAAGTGACTTTTTCAGCAAAATACATCATTAACTGCACATTAACACAAATATCTACAACTACTGTATTGAGTCAAACTACAGAGCCTCTGAACGTCCATATAGTTCATATCAAATGTCAATAACACTATAAAAAAACTTCCTTTACCTGAATTATTCAAATGTATTGACATGGTTAGATTACATTTCAGAGCAGTAGATCATGCTTTTGGTCAGTGGTGGCTGTTCAGGTCTTTGAGGGTTAAACAAACCCTCAGTAATGTATGTTGCATGTTTAAAAAGCAGTTTGTCCATAAAGAAAATATGCTGATGAACATCGCACTCATAGGATCAAGAATTAAAAAAAAAATAAAAAATACACGAACTGCAGCACAAGCAATAAAATGGAAGCCTATGAAGAGGCCTGAACAATGTGCAGTCAACATCTGTCATTTGTGTTGAGGTGACGTTCAAGACGAAAAAAGAGCTGTGTCTTTTTTTGTCATCCCTTCCAGACAGGTTCTACAGCCTTGTTCTTTGCCTCACAGCAGGGACACCATGACATTGTGAAGCTCCTTTTTGAGTTTGGTGCCTCTACTGAATTCCAGACTAAGGTATGCTGCAGGGCACAACGACATCTGTTATGGTATTTATAATACTGCTGTGGAAAAGGCTGTGATCCTCTCATCTGATTCAGAATGCTTCACGTAAAGATAAGATGACAAAATGATGTGCAAATAACACTGCTGTTACACACCGGGAGGCGTTACTTTGAACTACTTTTTTGTGCTGTAATTGTATGCCATTGTGGCTAAAAATAGAAAACTGATCCGGCTTGTTTTTCTTGTGTGCAGGACGGTGGCACTGCTCTCACTGTCGCCTCTCAGTATGGACGGTCCAAAGTGGTGGACATCCTGTTAAAAAATGGTGCCAACGTCCACGACCAGCTGAATGTGAGCCTCTCTGCACCCACACTGTCACCCCTCTCAGGCCTGTCTCCTCTGAATGTCACATGAATGACCCTGTAGGCTTTTCCATCTGTCTGGGACCTGATGGGTACTCGTGCACAGTGGCATAGCAGCTGGAATCCAGCCTCTCAGGTTTCTACAGACTGCTGAGTCAGACATGACTGACATTTGGCAGGATTAGTGTCTGTCCTCTGCAGGAAAAACAGCCCTATAGTATAGTAGTATGTCATTTATATGCGGTACTTAAAATCTGTTCTTGCCATTTTTTCATTAATCCAAGTTCTGTAGAAAAATATTTATATGTGACATAATTATTTTCTAATGCTTTAGGACGGTGCCACTTCTCTTTTCCTCGCTGCCCAGGAGGGTCATGTGACTGTGATTCGTCAGCTTTTGTCATCTGGGGCTAAAGTTAACCAGCCCAGAGAGGTAAAGAGTTTTTAAAGGACAGTCATTAAAAAGCCTAATTGCATTTCTGGCCCATATTCTCAGATTCCTGTCCTCTTCTTTTAATCTCCTCCTCCATTTTTCATTGCGTTCCCATTTCATGTTGGTGGTCACCAGGATGGCACTGCCCCCCTGTGGATGGCAGCCCAGCTGGGTCACAGCGAGGTGGTGAAGGTGCTACTCCTACGTGGTGCTGATCGGGATGCTGACAGACAAGTATGTCGTTTGTGTAAAATACACAGAAGTGCCAAAATAACTGGATTGTTCATGTTGTGATGTTATGTCCTGTGATCCCAAACATTACTAGCATCCCTCCTGCCAGTGTTACAGTATTCATGACTGTATTTCAAGGGTTTCATCAGCCCCATGTTTGGCGATGTTTGGTAAAATCATGCTTTCTCTTGCATTTCAAGGATGGAACAACAGCGTTATTTAAAGCAGCTTTAAAAGGACACCACAGCGTCATTGAAGAGCTCCTCAAGTTTTCTCCCTCTCTTGGCCTTCTCAAGGTAGAACTTGCCTTCTTCCTGATACTAATCCAGCAGTACAGAAGCAAGGCAAGGCAGGTTTATTCATATAGCACAATTCATACCATACTATACTATACCAACTTTATTTATAATGCACTTTAAGAACTTTACAGCTGGCCAAAGTGCTGTACACCAAACATAAAACAAGGGATTAAATAAGTAAATAAAACTAGTGATAACACAGGGTGTAAAGCGGGCTAAGAACAACAAAATACAACCATCATAAAAACAAAGACAAATTAAAATCTGATAAAAAGAGCATAAAAAAAAACAAAAAAAAAAACAGACATGTCACTCATTGATTAAAAGCCAATGAGAAAAAGTGCGTTTTTAGACATGATTTAAAGACAGGTAGGGACTGAGCCTGTCTAACAACTAAGGGCAACTGGTTCCACAACTTTGGGGCAACAACAGAAAAGGCACGGTCCCCACGAAGCTTCTTTTTAGTTTTTGGAACCACAAGCTGCAGCTGATCTGCTGACCTGAGAGCACGAGGGGGGGCGTAGGAGTGGATCAGGTCAGACAGGTAGGAGGGGGCAAGGCCATTCAAACATTTAAAAAAAAATAGAAGAACTTTAAAATCAACTCTAAAACGCACTGGCAACCAATGGAGTGAAGCTAAAACTGGTGAAATATGTTGATGTTTCCGTGTCCCTGTTAAAAGCCGAGCTGCAGCCTTTTGGACAAGCTGCAGTTGGGAAAGTGCATTTTCACTCAGCCCTGCATAAAGTGCATTACAATAATCAAGTCTAGTAGTTACAAAAGCATGGATCACAGTTTCAAACAGATCCCTGGGCAGAACAGATTTTACTTTTGCAAGCTGTCTTAAGTGAAAGAAACTGGACTTGACCACACCACTAATTTGTCGGTTGAGTTTAAGATTGGGGTCCATTTTAACACCCAAATTTGACATGATCGGTTTAACCAAATGTGATAAGCAACCCAGGTCAACAAGAGCTGTGGGATTTGAAACACAGGGCAATTCACAGTGCTTTACAAAAATGGGAAAGAGACTGGTTAAAAACACACAATTACAATTAAAACATAATCAATAAAACATAAATAATAATCAATTAAAATAAAGTAAAAGAGAAGAGTGCAGATAGAACCCTTTCACTTGTTCTATGCACAGTTGAACAGAACCGTTTTCAGCCTGGACTTAAACATTGTCAGAGTAGAGGTCTGTCTCACATCATCAGGAAGACTGTTCCAGAGTTTAGCTGCATGGAACTGAAACACAGCTTCACTGTGTTTAGTCCTGACTCTGACTCTGGGCACCAGCAAAAGACCAGTCCCTCAGGTTCTCAGGGTCCGAGATGGTTCATATACAGGGTGGGGAAGCAAAATTTACAATATTTTGAGGCAGGGATTGAAAGACAGTGTATGACCAATTAGTTTATTGAAAGTCATGAGAATTTATTTGCCACAAGAAAATTTACATAATAGAAAATGTTTTTATTCTATGTGTCCTCCTTTCTCAATAACTGCCTTCACACACTTCCTGAAACTTGCGCAAGTGTTCCTCAAATAGCCGGGTGACAACTTCTCCCATTCTTCTTTAATAGGATCTTTAAGAAAGTCGACATTGCTGCGTGATGTTCTATTGGTAGCATGTTCTAAAACGCCTCAAATAGCAGAATCCAGAGGGTTTAGATCTGGGCTAGGAGGCAGCCATAAACATGATTCCCAAAAATTGCTAAAGTTGGATTTGTTGCTGTTGTCAACAAGTGTTTTGGTGTTCTTGTGTAAGATTTTAACTTCAAATCATATTTTACTGCATTTCTAACAGTCTTGTTGTCTACCTCAAGTTCAATTGCCATTTTTCTCATGGATTTGGTTGGATCCTTTAGGATTTTGGATTTGAGAGCTTTAATAAAAGCTTTGGTACGTTTTTTGTTGCTTCCTCCACTTCCAGACTTTCTCGTAATAGTTTTGCTCATAGTCATTCTCTTCTTTACATTATAAACAGTCTTTATGGACACTCCAACTATTTTTGAAATCTCCTTTGGTGTGACGAGTGCATTCAACAAATCACACACTCTTTGACGTTTGCTTTCCTGATTACTCATATGGACAAAAGTTTCTGAAAAGGTATGGATAATAGTGTTAGGTATGATTATGACATCAATATATGTTTGGTTTCAAAACAACTGACGTAGTGCCTGCTGAGAAAAAACAACTAAATGTTCATTGTAAATTTTGCTTCCCCACCCTGTAGAACCAATATGTCAGAGATGTACTTTGGAGCTAGACCATGGACAGACTTATAGATGTTCTAAAGTCTATTCTCTGAGCCACAGGAAGCCAGTGCAGAGACCTGAGCACAGGACTAATATGGTGGTACTTCCTGGTTCTAGTCAGGACCAGAGCAGCAGCAGTCTGAATGTACTGCAGCTGTCTTCAGCTGGTTCAGAGAGTCCAGTCAGAAGGCCGTTACAGTAGTCTAACCTGCTAGAGATAAATGCATGGATAAGTCTGTCTAAGTCTGGTTTAGACAGTAAACCTTTGATTCTGGCAATGCTTTTGAGATGATAAAAGGCTGATGATGTTATTGATTTAATGTGGCTGTTAAAGTTTAGGTCTGAGCATTTCTTTTGTGTTTCCTAACAAATATTTCCTGTCTTCAGAATGGCTCAACTGTGCTTCATGCTGCAGTTCTGAGTGGAAATCTTCAAGCCGTCCTGCTGCTGCTTGGGGCCAACGCTGACCCCATGTTACCCAACAAGGTAAACATAGACTATATGGATTTGAAGGATCGGATGAGGAAGAAAAAACATCTTAATCGACTCCTATTCTCTTGCAGAATGACGAACTCCCTGGAGATCTTACAAAGAATGATCGCATCCTTAGGGTTTTACATCCAAAAATCTTAAATGGAGACAGCTGATGACTGCCCAGACCGCTGCCTTCACTTCCCCCCTGTATCGCACTGATGTGTCCTGATAGGAAAATAACACAATATAAAATCTATTCTACTACAGCCTCTACAGGGCGCTTGCTTTAGGTTGAAAAATGTAGCTCTTATCAGTTGAATTAACCTGGACTAAATATAGAGTCAACTTAATGTACAACTAAATGCATTTGTCTGCCATGTGCATCATTTTATGTTGTTCTAAATGCATTTATTTTTGTTTACCAAAGGTGTTGTAAGATTTGTAGATATTTTGCACACGTTTTATTTGCCTTTTTAATAAATGTAATAAAGTGTACATTTGTTAATTAATGCAGACATGGCTCTGTGTGTGTGTGTGTGTGTGTGTGTGTGTGTGTTTCAATTCCTTATCTTTTTTTTTTTTTTTTAGGAAGTGACATCTGTGGAAGAAAGAAACATTAACCAGATAATTTAGTAACTGGAAACTGTAGGTGGTTTTAATCATTGAACTGAATTGTCCTCTACCATTTGTTTTTGTTCTGTCAAATGAATCCCCATTTTCTGAGTGTAATTCTGTTCACTTCTGTTTGATAGATAGATAGATACTTTATTGATCCTTTGCAGGAAATTGCTTTGTTACAACAGCAGCAGTACAAGAAGAAAAACACTCTGACCCATCGCATGAACATCCCACAAACAGTCATCAATGGAACAAATAAATAATAAACAGAATAGAAGATGTATATATCTATATATATCTATATAGATATATATATATATATATATATATATATGTACAATACAAGTAATGTATATAATACAAAAACCTGAAAACACCTAACACACCTAAGTATGCACAGCATACAATAATAATTTATCGCACAGCGATATTAAAAAGTCTAATAGCAGCCGGCAGGAAGGACCTCCTACTGCGTTCAGTCTTGGACCGAGGGGGGATCAGTCTGTGGCTGAAGGTGCTCTCTCTGAACACCTCAAGATGGTGCAATGGGTGAGATGCGTTCTTCAGAATAGAGTCCAGTTTCCTGAGCATTCTCACCCCAGCCACCTGCTGAACTGTTTCCAGTCCAGTCCCAATGATGGAGCTCGCTTTCTTAATGAGTTTGTTCAGTCTGTTTCTGTCAGAAATGCGAGCTCCCTCTCCCCAACACACCACACCAAAAAAAAGGGCACCAGCCACCACAGTCTGGTAGAAACTGCACAGAAGAGGCTTGGAGATCTTGAAAGACTTTAATCTCCGTAGGAAATAAAGTCTACTTTGCCCCTTCTTGTGCAGAGTCTCCATATGACAGGACCAGTCCAACTTGTTGTCCAGTTGGACTCCAAGGTACCTGTAACTGGAGACAGCTTCAACCTCTGTGTCATGAATGGTGACTGGCACCAGTCTGGACCTCTTCCTTCTAAAGTCCAAAACCATTTCCTTGGTCTTGGAAATGTTCAGTTGGAGGTGGTTGAGGTCACACCAGTTTACAAAGTCCTTAACCAGGCCCCTGTACTCCCCCTTCTCCTCTCCTCTGATACAACCGACAACTGCTGAGTCGTCAGAAAATTTCTGAAGAAAGCAGGTGTCTGAGTTGTATTGGAAGTCTGATGTGAACAGAGTGAAGAGGAAGGGGGACAGAACAGTCCCTTGTGGTGCTCCAGTGTTGCACAGGACCTTTCCTGAGACACAGTTCTGCCGTCTCACATACTGTGGTCTGCAGGTCAGGTAGTCCATGATCCAGGAGACCATCCATGACTCCACCTGCATCTCTCTCAGCTTCACACCAAGCAGCCCCGGCTGGATCGTGTTGAAGGCACTTGAAAAGTCGAAGAACATGATCCTCACAGCTGCATCCGAGGTGTCCAGGTGTGCCTGGGCCCTCTGTAACATGTGGATGAGAGCATCATCCACACCGATGTTAGGCTGGTATGCAAACTGTAGAGGATCCATGTGCACCCTCACACTGGGACTTAGACAGGAGAGGACCAGCCTTTCAAGTGTCTTCATTAAGTGTGAAGTGAGGGCTACAGGCCTGTAGTCATTAAAGTCCACTGGATGTCTCTTTTTGGGGACAGGGACAAGACAAGATGTCTTCCACAGGGTGGGGATCCTCTGTAGCTGCAGACCGAGGTTGTTTGTTACGTTTTTTACTGTTTTTATAATTAACTGTTTTTATTTCCACTGACTCCTGTGTTTTCTCGGTTATATTGCAAATTAGGCCTACATCTCAATATACGCTGAGATTAAGTAAAGGTTATAAAAAAATGGGACGTTTACTTTAAAATTAAGACAGAATTTTTTAGAAAATTAAATAAAATTAACAAATTCAATACAATATAACGATCGATCATAAAAGTTTTAGAGTTGTTGCACAGTAAACAAAGTAACAAATACACAACGAAGAGAGTGCAAGGAGGGTGACGCACATATACACTATTGGCCATAAAGCTGGAATAATTTTGTTTTCAATCAATCAAATCAATCAAATTTATTTATATAATGCTAAATCATGACAAAATTTCTCTCATGATACTTTACATATAGAGCTGGTTGAAACTAGACTCTTAAGCCAATTTACAGACACCCAACAGAGTCTTTTTCAGACACATTCCTCTTTTTATACCTCTTTATACATATCAATAATAACCTCTGACTAGATGCAATGATTTTGTACTGAGTCCCAATTACACTTTATCTATCAAAAATAAATCATATTGTCACATTCTGTCCATGACAAAATATATTATTCCAACTTTACGGGCAATAGTGTATATTTCATACAGTTATTTTTTGTATTAACACGTATTTCTCAAATCAGTTGTATGTTTCCCAATAGAATAAGTCTTTTTATATCACATATTTCTTATTATTATCACATTATTACTGAAGACTGTAGTTTTTGGCATCAGTTTTAGTAAACTAAAATGTTCTTGTGTTTTTAGTGTCACATAGAATCACATTGTCATAATCATTTCATGAGAAAAGTAAAAATAACTTATTCAAATTTTATATGGAAATAAATATGTGTCATCAGATTTTGAAGCCATTAAATTTCTAGCACTGAATTTTTTTGCACTGAAATTAAGTATCTGAATTTTTTGCATCTGAATTTTTGCACCTGTGTTTTTTAATTCTAAATTTATAACATCGTTGAATTCAGAGACAAATTATTAAGATACTTAATTTCAGTATAAAACAAATTCAGATAGTTAATTTCAGTGCAAAAAAAAAAAAATAATAATCAGATACTTAATTCCAGTGTAAAAACAAATTCAGGTATTTAATTTCAGTGCAAAAAAAAAAAAAAAAGAAAAAAAAAAAATCAGATACTTAATTTCAGTGCAAAAACAAATTCAAATACTTAATTTCAGTGCAAAATAAATTCAGATATTTAATTTCAGTGCAAAAAAAAATTTCAGATACTTAATTTCAGTGCAAAAACAAATTTAGATACTTAATTTCAGTGCAAAAAAAAAAGTTCAGATACTTAATTTTAGTGCTAAAAAAATTCAGATACTTGATTTCAAAGCAAAAAAAATTCAGATACTTAATTTCAGAGCAAAAACAAATTCATATACTTAATTTCAGTGCAACACAAATTCAGATATTTAATTTTAGTGCAAAAAAAATTCAGATACTTAATTTCAGTGCAAATAAAAATAAAAAAAAAAATCAGATATTTAATTTTAGTGCAAAAAAATTTCAGATACTTAATTTCAGTGCAAAAACAAATTTAGATACTTTATTTTGGGGCAAAAACAAATTCAGATATTTAATTTCAGTGCAAAAAAAATTTCAGATACTTAATTTCAGTGCAAAAACAAATTTAGATACTTAATTTCAGTGCAAAAAAAAAAAAAAAAAAAAAGTTCAGATACTTAATTTCGGTGCAAAAAAAAATTCAGATACTTGATTTCAGCGCAAATAAAAAAAAAAAATCCGTGCTACAAATTCAGTGTTTTTTATAATTCAAAATCTGATGAGACAGATTTACTTCCGTAATTTTATGTCCAACAGTGTATAAATACCAAGCCATATAAAAATAAGAATCACGAGTACAAAAAGTCACTGCTTTTTATTTATTTGTGTTTTTTTTTTTTTTTTTTGTTTTTTTTTAATATAGACATAAGAATCCAAACCCTCTGGTAGATGTTCAGTGCACTGTCTACCTGACTGCAGATCCTCATCACCTGTCAAAAGGTGACAGCTGCGTCACGTGACCACCGCGGAAGCGACGGACAAGTTTTTGTTGATGCGGAAGAACGACGTCTTTCAGGATTGAAGTTGAGCTAAAATGGAAAACAAGTAACGCTGAAAGTAGGAAAAAGGACAGTTTCTGGGTTCACCGTTTGGTTTAAAGCGACTGAGTGTTTTAACGACAGTAAAGCGCAATGTCTGGTGGCAACTTACAGGTGAGTACCAAACCTGTGGGATCTACTCAGTTACATAACACCATGTCAACAAACGAACGAATGGATAAAGAACCAGACTAACTCATATGTCTTCATTTTCAGTAAATGGCGGTGTCAAAGAGTGAAATAGATAAAAACGCGTGTTATATTTGATAGATTGATCTTAAAGTTCAACTAAGTTCACTTTGTATTTGTGTGATTTCAAACTGAAATAATGTATAGATCAGATTTTAGCTACATTTTGTGACATATTCGTAGATATAAAGTGAATTGTCCTAATGTGGGAAACTTAAGCTTTACATTATTTATTGTACCATGTTGGCTTAACATTGTAATATACTATAGAAGTCTGAAATACAAAAAATGTCCCACATTAATGCAATCCACCCTAGTTCATCTTTTATTTACCACCTCTATATGAGTATGATTACATCTGAAGAATTAGGATTAAAACCTGCTCAAGGGATTCCTCACATTTTCTCAACTACTCAAAGTATTAGAAAACTATTAACCATAACTGTGTTTAGTATTAATCCTCTAATATGTACTTAAAGTGTATCTGTTGTGTTGTCTGTCTTCCAGAAAGCCATAGATCTGGCCTCCAAAGCTGCAACGGAGGACAAAGCAAAAAACTATGAAGAGGCGCTCCGATGCTATCAGGCGGCGGTGCAGTACTTCCTTCATGTTGTGAAGTGTGAGGAACTTGACTTGTGACTCCCACTGACATTGGATTTTAATTTAATTTAATTTCATTTCATTTATTTATTCACTTATCTATTAAAAGAACCAAGTATAAAAACATTACATTTTGCATTTACATTATGTGAAATGGGACATCCTGAGAAGCTGAGGAGCTTTTTGAGAGGGGTCCAGGCACAAAGAATAAATAACACATGTAACAATAATGCAACACATTTTACAGTAAGACAAACCCAAAAATACAAACCCTTTTCAAGCACCCACTCTCACATAATACAAGTTTACATGATTAGCACATTTATCCACAGTCTCTCACACACACTCACATACATGAATAAAGGTGATAATAATGATAATTCCCCTAACCTAAAACTAATCTAAGCCCTACTCCTAACAAGATCCAAATGGTCTAGTCACCAACAGTCATAAAACAAAGATACATAGAGGCAAAGAAAAGGATTACAGCATTAGTTCATATTTGAGCATATGCCAGTAGCAGTTGCCTCCTAAATCTTTTTTTAATCAGAATCAGAATCACATTTATTGCCAAGTAATTTTTACATTACAGGAAATATGTCTTGGTTCTGTTGGTGCAAACAGTTAAAAGAAGCAGATGTCAAAAATAATAATAGGAATATAGAAAAACAGAAGTGTTTGCCTTCAAAAGTGAAAAAGAGAAAAAGGTATTATATACATATATACACTAACATACGTGCTGAAAACTGTGGTTTCCTTAATAACACGTACTGTTGGATTTTTATTGCATTTCTGAAGTTTTGTTCTTTATTCTTTATATTATGGCCCCTCTTCCACATGGTGGTATGTTCATGTTTCTTTCTGTGTGCTCTCTGCAGATGAGACCCCGAGTGATCGAGCAAAGGACAGTATCAGGAACAAGTGTGCGGACTATCTGGACAGAGCTGAGCAGCTGAAGGAGTACCTGAAGAAGAAAGATACGAATCCACCAGCGAAGCCTGTGAAAGAGTCTGACAGCAAAGGGTGAGACTGATCAAGAAGAAGACAAGACTTCAAGCTTAACCGTGACAATTAAAAAGGCTATGTCATTTTGTTGTTATTATAGTTAGTCTAAAGACAAGGTTCTGAGACTTGTTTATTTTTAGGTAGTTGTGCTTAGTTTAATAGCAGCTGTTTATAAGTTTGTGTTCTTGGAAAAAATAAGTGTTAAAAAGTAAAATCGTAGTGATTGGGTTAGTAACTGTATTTCCTGGACAGTATCTAAGGTGAGATGAACTGGCAGCAAAGCAAGATTTAACTTCTACTAAATTAAGTCAAACTAAGTGCATTAAAAAATTGTCAAGTTGCGTGCTTAATGAAATTTTTAATAATGTGTGATGTCTTAATTCTACATCAGGGGTGAAAGTGATGATGAAGACAATTCTGAGAAGAAGAAGTTCAAAGACCAACTCTCAGGTAAATGATAGTGTCACACGTAGCAGGTATGGGAACACTTTTTAATAACGGTGCAAATCATGTACTCAAAGCTGCAGGAGCTGAAATCAGTGAGAAGTCACCAGAATTTGAACATAGACACCTTCATTGTGCAGCTCTTTCCTTACAGTCCAAATCAAACAACTGAATCTAAGTATGGATGACCTCACACCATTTCAAATTGTTCTGGAAACGTCCATTCATTGTTCCAAATTTCCATATCGAGACACAGTTTAGAGCCGTAGAACCACATTCAGGTTGCATTTGACAGGATCTAATCAGTGTTTGGTAATTGCAACTGTCAATCACATGTTTAATCTCCAGTACTTGTCTGGAAATGTCTGAAAGGTTGATTTTATACAGATTGAAAACACAGACAAGAGGTAGATGCAGAAGTCTCATGTCCTCAGACCACTTGAATTATGATATGTTGAAAGGGAATTATGTAAGTAATGCCCAGTGACACTAAAAAAGTATTAAAACGATGCTGTTTTAACACATATATGAGTCACTAATGCATGAATTTAATACTGGATGTGTCATGAATTCATGTGGCTTATCAAGGTCACCTCACGTTGGCTTTTATGAATTCAGTTAATGGATGTTATTGATGTTATTGATGTATGTCTCAGTTTTTTTAAAGCCTTAAGACTTCAAACTAATGTAAAGCATCAACAGTTAAACAACCTATAGATGCCATACCTTTTAAATATAAAATATGACATATCAATTAAATGACTGTGAATGAACATTGCTTAATTGATGATCAAGTAGCGTTAAGTAATGGCATTAATCCACATGACTTGAGCATCGCGTGCAACAGAAATCTATGATACATCATGCATTAAATTGTTATGAGTCATGCACTAGTTAAGTCTTACTTTAGCATATGATTTGCACCCTTATTATGACGTATTACCATGGGCATGTATCAATGCAAACACCAGTACTATTTTAAGAAGTTTTGCTAAAAGAATGACATTTCAATATTTATGTTTCACTATTACACTATATGCACTGATAGGTTGATTAGTTTGTCTAAATGGCCCATAGGTGTGAATGTGAGAGTGATTGGTTGTTTGTCTCTATATGTCAGTCCTGTGATAAACTGTGACACATCCAGAAAGTGTACTCCGTCTCTACCCATAGGTAGCAAGGATAGGCTCTAGCACCCCCACAGCCCTCTTGAGGACAAAGCAGTTCAGAAGATGAATGAATGACAGGGTTCCTGCGGGGTCTTAAAAAGTCTTGAATTTCCATATCTGCATTTGATACCTTAAAAAAGTCTTTAAAAGGTATTCAATTTGATATGGTAGGTCTTAAGTTATGTTGCCATAAACTTGTTGGCTGTATTGTGTGTAAATGTGCCCAAGCTGCAAGAAAGTAACCTTAGTCTATTCAGTTCCAACTCGACCATTTATATTAAAATTAGGAACCAATTATTGCTAATTATCACTAACAGCAATAAAGGTATTGGAGTAAATGAATACATTTTCCTAAATTCTAGAAGTCACAGTTTTTTACCAGTATAGCTATGAAATAGGCTGTGAAATGGACATTAAATTCTGTTCTTTGTAATTTTAAAAAGTCTTAAATTTAACTTTTAGAAACCTGTAGAAACTTTGGAATGAATGTTTCGACCTATATAAAATGTTTACAAAGTTCATCTCTCTTTCCCAGGTGCCATTGTCATGGAGAAGCCAAACATTAAATGGGATGATGTTGCTGGACTTGAAGGAGCCAAAGAAGCCTTAAAAGAAGCTGTCATTTTGCCAATCAAGTTCCCTCACCTGTTCACAGGTAAAACCAGAGCTTCCTGAAAACACTGTGCAGATGTGATTAGTATCTCATAATATGTCTATTTATGTAGGAAAGCGAATTCCCTGGCGGGGGATCCTACTGTTTGGTCCTCCAGGAACAGGGAAGTCCTACCTGGCCAAAGCAGTAGCTACAGAAGCCAACAACTCCACCTTCTTTTCCATCTCGTCCTCTGACCTTGTGTCCAAGTGGCTGGGAGAAAGTGAAAAGTGAGGCCCAGATTCTTCACATCAGGATAAAACACAGGATAAAACTGTGACTGAGTGAGTGATACGTATGTATGTGTGTTCTTTCTTTATCTCCGTCTCTGTCCAGGTTGGTGAAGAACCTGTTCTCTTTAGCACGAGAACACAAGCCATCTATCATTTTTATTGATGAGATCGACTCCCTCTGTGGGTCTAGGAGCGAGAACGAGAGCGAATCAGCTCGCAGAATCAAGACAGAGTTTCTTGTGCAGATGCAGGGTAAGAAAAGAGAGCTGATCAGTGATGTTAATAGTGGTTTTGACCATGGTGAGAGAAGTAATATGTTAATAAATCAAAGAACATGATTCTCCTCTCAGGTGTCGGAAGTAGTAATGAAGGGATCCTGGTACTGGGAGCCACAAATATACCATGGACACTGGACTCAGCTATCAGGAGGAGGTTTGTTTAGTAATAATACAACAGCAATCCTTTCAGATTTACAGCTAAAATAGGCTCATGGTTTTTGGTTCTTTTATGAAGTTATAATCGGGCCTCAATCCGAATGACAAATAGCATGGAATAACGAATGACCTAATCCTAACCCCTAACCCTAACCCTAGTGGTCATTCATTATTCCATGCCATTTGTCATTCGGATTAGGGAGGCTCGTTATAATCAATCAAGTCTGATTATCAGATCCAAATGTGTGATATCAGCCTTTTCTTACCAGTTTTTGGTCTTAAAATTAATCTTTAAAGAAATAACTTTGTTGGCCTGTCAACTATTTTTTCCCCACTTTTGTTCTGAACACTGATGCTTACCATTGATTTTTACAGTGTTACATAAAATAAAAGTTTAGTGTGTGCTGTTTAGGTTTGAGAAGCGTATCTACATCCCTCTGCCGGAGGAACACGCCCGCTCCTTCATGTTCAAACTCCATCTGGGCTCCACCCCCAATCAGCTGACGGATGAGAACTTCAACAAACTGGGCAAGATGACAGAGGGCTACTCTGGGGCAGACATCAGTATTATCGTCAGGGATGCGCTCATGCAGCCTGTCAGGAAAGTTCAGTCAGCCACTCACTTCAAAAAGGTAAGATAATAACTTACAGAAAAAGCTCATTTCTGTTTCCTGAGAAAAGCAGCATGAATCCAGAATCCCATCGCTGAGACACGAAATAGAGCATAGTAATAGTTCACGAATCACAGAAGTATGGAAGCATTTTGGTGCCAGACCAGAAGAGGAAAAACGGATTGTTATTATATTACAATGGGAAAACTTGAGTGTCATAAGATATTTTCATGTTCTAATGATATTCAAACTTATTGTGTTATAACAAGAAACTTTTCTTGATTAGAAAGTATGTTATTTATCTTATAATGTCAAACATTTCATATTATAATGTGATATCTTAATGTTCTGACAGAATGTTAAATATTTTAATAATTTGTGTTAATTTAACCCATGAAGACCCAGACATCTACTGTCGACCAAAAGCATCTACTCTAAACTGTTGATCCACTAATCCTATCAATACATGTAAATAATTGGTGTAAAAAGCAGTTTGTCATCTTTTCATGGTCATCAGATATGACCCATTTGGATGTTCAGAGGCTCCATCGTGAACGTGGAAACACCATCATGTTCCACAACATTGATTCACCAGTAAAACCCACGGAGTTTTATCAATGACAGTGGATGGAGACACTGGGTTTATGTTTAGTTAATGATAAATTTTACTGAAAAAGTCACTTTTTCTTCAGTTTTTTCTGTTTTGATACAATAACCTTTGACTTTACTCCGAGCTTTATGAACATTTACATGATCAGTGAATTAAACATAGGAAAATACATGACTTTCACCGGGAAAAAATGCGAAATTCAGAGGATAATATTAAAATAAATGGTGATAAATCACTCAGGAAAGGTTAAATAGAGAGAAAAATTCATTTGGGAACTGCTACAGAAGTCACACATGCTCCTTATGGGTTAAAATAAGTTTTCAGAGTACATCATTATAACATCAAAATTTTGTGGTAATGTATGAGTGTCCTATAACAATAAATTTGTGATGTTATATCTTTATAACAACCATTTTTTCTTTTACCTTATATCTGTATGGAATTATGCACTCATATAGAAATCATCATATCTTATCACGCCAATTCCAAATCCATTCCTGGCCAGTGCTATTTGCTTCCCGAAGGTCTTGGTCAGAGCAATGAGGGCCCAACGGGCACCAATGCAAGATGTGTTCCATTGATTGGACCGCTCTACCACAGGGGCATTCAGCGCTGGTGGTCAATCCCCACTTGTGGCAGTTGTCATTAGTTCGGCTAACCTTTACTCTTATGTTTATGTTTACGCATTTGGCAGACGCTTTTTTCCAAAGCGACTTACAGGGGAAAACCAATTAAATCACTCAATCAATCAAATTTTATTTATATAGCGCCAGATCACAAAAAGTTATCTCTTGACATTTTATATATAGAGTTGGTCAAAACCAGACTCTAAGTCAATTCTACAGAAACCCAACAGAATCCTCCTGGAGCAAACACTTGTGACTGGTGACAGTGGCGAGGAAAAACTTCCCTTTAACAGGCAGAAACCTCGAGCAGACCCAGACTCCTGGAGGATGGCCGTCTGCCTTGACCAGTTGGGGTTAAAGAGAGAGAGTAGAGAAGGGGAAAAAGAGAGAGCGATAGAGATAGGGACTGGGGGAGAGGGGGAGAAGGGGGGAGTAGGGGGAGACACATGGAGGCGGTTGAGGATGAGTGAGTGGTGATGATGAGGGCAGGGAAGAGGCCGGACCACCGCAGCAGGTCCAGAGATAATCGTGAAAGAATCTGTGGTTGTCCTGGGAAAAACCTTATTAGAATATTTAAAATGGAATGTTTGAAAGTGCTAGGACAGGAGGTGCTCTCGGAAGAGCTGGGTCTTCAGGAGCTTCTTGAAGATAGGCAGGGATGACTCTGTTCTTGTAGCACTTGGTAGAGCGTTCCACCAACGTGGAACGACCCATGAAAAGAGCCTGGATTGTCTTGTACAAGGTCTGGGGACCACCAGACTACGTTCCCCAGACGAGCGGAGTGGTCGTGGGGCGACATAAGCTTTTATTAGTGCACCTAAGTAGACAGGAGCAGACCCACGGAGAATTTTGTAGGCTAGGATTAAAGATTTGAATTTGATGCGGGCAGCTATGGGTAGCCAGTGTAACTCAATGAGTAAGGGGGTGACATGTGCCCTTTTAGGCTGATTGAAGACCAGACGTGCTGCTGCATTCTGGACCATCTGTAGTGGTTTGACAACACAAGCTGGGAGGCCCGTTAGAAGAGCATTGCAGTAGTCAAGACGGGAGATAACCATAGTCTGCACCAGGAGCTGGGTGGCCTGTTCGGTTAGGTATGGCCTGATCTTTCTTAGGTTGAACAGAGTACTCTTGCCCTACTCAGTGCAACCCAATCCCTCCTGGACAGGAATGTTCCATTTGGCAAGCATTCTTGTATATAGAAATATACGTTACAGATACACTTTATTTATCCCCAAACGGAAATTCACTAACTTTATTATAATAGTTAATTTACACGACTAGTAATAAAATGCCAACCTTAGTTTCTGCAAAGCAACACTATTTTCCTGACAGTAAATGAGCGATGCGCGCTATGCACATTATAAATAATATTCTTATAACATTAACCACACACACAGATCTGAAGAAACGGAGTAAAGACCTATCCATCCTCTGATACAGAAGTTGTTTCTGTTTGTTGCAAAGCCTGTGCAGCTCCATGACTCTGCCATACAAATAGTCTACTGCCTTCTTTTAACATGTCTTTGAGCCCTAACTTCACCCCATCCATTCACACCGATTAAGGTTCGAGGATCACCGTGGAACAACGCCAATGTCATGGTTGAAGACCTCCTGACACCATGCTCACCCGGTGATCCCAACGCCATAGAGATGACATGGGTGGATGTTCCTGGAGACAAACTTCTAGAGCCAGTTGTGTCCATGGTGAGAAAGGAGCATCTGAGTTCAGACTATAAATGATCATCAGGAAGGAAAATCCTTGCACTAATATGTGTTGATAAATGTTACTGATGTATTCACTGATCATGGATTTTATTCTGTCTCGTCTCTGAGCAGGATGACATGCTGAGGTCACTGTCCAACACAAAGCCTACAGTGAATGAGCAGGACCTGGACAAACTCAAGAAGTTTACAGAGGATTTTGGTCAAGAAGGCTAAAAACTACCACTACTACTGCCAGTACTAATTATTTTCGTTGTCAAATAGGCTGTGGAGTTATCTTTTGCGGCAAATAGAACAGAAAAAACTTGTAAGGTGTTACTGAAGCCCAAATTTGTCAAACTTAAAAATGTGAAATAATACTAATATTAAGGTATAACTTTAAATACCAGTAAATATTTGCTGTTTTCACATGGCAATTTATTAGGAGGTTATTTAAACAACTATGTCATAACTATGAATTCATCCCCTAAGGCTCATGTTTACATCTCTAGATAATTTTGCAAGGGTTCAAACATTTATCACTCTTTGGTCACATATTCTTAACTAACATGATAATAATCTATTAAAAGAAATCACAGTCATTTAAGTAAATATAATAGATGGTGAAGGCTTTAAGGTGTAAAAGCCCTTTTTTTTGCATTTTCAGAAATTCTTTCAAACACTCATTACCTCTTTTTGTATTGTTACGGAAATATTAATGTTTCTATTTCACTCTAAGATTTTTATTAGTCTTACTTCATTCTGTAAGTGTATGCTCACGTCGCTAAACATGTAAATAAATATAGAAATAGAGAAACAGCCTGGATGGGATGATAGTGGAACTTCTCCCTTTGTTCTAAATGTTTTGAAAGAATGTGTTTTTCCACATACAACTGGTCAGTAACAGTTTTAACATGAGTCTGTTGTGTTTCCATTGTTTTATTCACTTAGTTTGTGAGAAGCCAAAGCCAAACTGTCCTCATTTTAATTTTTCCAAATCACATCCTCTATCTCAGATAGAGTAAATGAGGATGTACATTTTAAAAGCTCACCTTTAACTTTTCAGACTGATAATGTCCTAAAATATTTATCCTTTTTGGACTTGTTTACCTTTTAGTTACCTGAGCAAATTGTCTCAAGATGGTCATTTGCACTTTTGTTTGATCCAACGTGACATTTTCTGTAAACCAAGGTCTCTGGGTTGAATTAAATAACAAAAACAAACAGAAGTCATTGTTATGTTATTATTGAATAATATTTTAATTGTTAAAATACATCTTAGTTAATGATTAGATAGTTTTACTTCTTATGCAGAATAAACCATAATTTAATACAGTAGTACATTTGGTACATTTGATAAAGAAATCTAAAACAGGTCACTTACTTTATGCTATAGAAAATTGACATCACTGTTAATGCTTGCACAAACTGAAAATTGGCAAAAATGCAAATCATTAGGGAGTCTTGTACATTTCTTCAGTTTGCGTCATCAGTAGAGATATGCAGTATGTCTGAAAAGTAGCCTGGAATTTTTTTCTACTGAGCAGAAATAAGTATTTTAAAGTAATTAATTGCTGTCATAATTCATATGACCAATGAAAAAACATGAACATATTTAAGTCATTTGAAATTATGGAAAAACTACTTTTTATTTAACTAAATTTTAAGATACTGAGATATATGATGTGCATGTGTGCATATTGCACTGCACCTACTGTAATGAAATCCAAAATATCAATATCAATTTAAAAACACTTCAGTTAAATAAGAATTCAGGAGCTGCCAATGATAAAATAAAGATTTTAAATTATGTATCCACGTAATAAGTTAAGGAGTCATATCCCTTGTCACTTCAATGCACATTATATAATTCCCAGTGTTTCGCGGTGCATACATGTATTCATGGTGCTGACACCTGTGCACAAAATCAAAACCAGATTTAGCCAAACCTGTACCTTGAAATGCTACAATGAATGAAATGCTTCATTATTGCTTTATGTGTGCGCTCCCATTCCAGACTGACCACACCACAAACAACCTGAGACTCGGCGGAAACACTGCTGATTCAAAACCAAAACACACACACGTAAAATAGAGTAAAATAACAAAAAGTACAGTACACAGATGAAAATAAACCTGAAAAAACAAACAAATTCTTAAGGTAACTGAGCAGACATTAAGGACACATGTGCTCCGTGAAATAAACTTCAGCGACCTGAAGAGAATATAAATGGATTTGCTTCTACTTTGTCATTTAAATATTACAAGTAAATATATGTATTATTTTGTGGTTAAGAAGAACATCCATATGAAGCAAACATTGCTGGAAATTGCCACATGGGGAGTACAAGAAAGTGCTAGGAGTGTTTAGGACAAACAGGAAGTAATTCACCTGTCCATCACAATCATGCTTCATTGGTTAACAGTAGCCCAAGACAAACGTTTTACACATTATCTCATGTGACGGCACAGAGAAGAAGCCAAGTGCTGCAACATGGGGAATACTGTGCTACTACATGTATGTTAATCAAGTCACTGTTCCTGTAAAGACACTAAAAGACAGAGAACAGAGACCCAAGTGCCAAGCCAGTCGCTGCTCCAGTGAGCATGCCCAAAGCCACATCTGTTCCGTTGTCACGCTGGTGCTCCCGAATAACAACATGGTTCACGCCAGGAGCAGGAGCAAGGTACCCACCTGGAATATAAAAAAAACAAGAATAATGACTAAAAAACACACAAAGACTATAAAATTTACAACTACTCAAAATAAATGTGTTGATTTATTTTCATAAAGATTATGACAATAAGCATATCAACATAGCTCGCACTGCTTCTGAGTTTAAATTACACTAGGAAGGAAAAAGTGTATAAACCTGAAAATATAAAGGGTAATTACATGGGATAAACAATAATGTATCACATTTATTCAGTTAGTACAGCCTTAAATATGATTGAGGCACTCTTCCCAGAGAAAAAAGTAATGAATGACAACTACAGATGACCTATTTTTTAACATAACATGAAAAGATTTGCTTTTTCTTTTCAATCTTTTACCTTGGTATTGATAAGGATAAGCAACGGCATAGGGCTGCCCATCAGCAGAGTAAACAATCTGTGTAGCATGTGGTGGAGGAGCAGCATAATCTCCATATGGGCCAGGGGAATAAACCTGATTAAAAGAAAGACAGACTATATTATAAAACTAAAATAAAGTTTGACAAAACAACCATTTAAGTAATTAATGTGACAGAATTTGCTTTTAACCATTTTTATTATTATGCCAGTAGATGGCAGTAGTGTCCAACTAAGTTTGTACTTTTTCTTGCAATGTTTGGTTCGTATCTTCTCTTCAGAGAAAAACGTGAAACTAATTCAGCAACAGTAAATTTATTCAGCATACTGTGAAAAATATAACAGGATTATATTGTACATAGTACTACCAAACTCAACACTTGCTAAAAACTGAATTTAGTCTCAATATGATTAATGATTGTTGTTCCAGATTATAAGAAACACAACTCCTATTGTACGAAAAACACATTGTCAGCAGTAGTTAAAAGCAGTGAGTTCAAGCAGTTTGCATATATTTTATCTACCTGAGGAGAGGGAGCATATTCTGAATATGGGGGAGGAGCAGATGCCATCGCTTCCTGTGCAAAGCCAATCTGAGGAGTAGCAACAATCTAAAAATGTAAAGCAACACAAAAGGTAACTTCACCTTGAGTGAAAGTCAACACCAATAAAACTAGGTTACAAGCCATTAAGGCCTTCTATTCCTTTAACTGTATTGAGGGGTTATAAAGAAAACAAAACATAAAACTTATTTCACAACCAAAACTGAATTAATACAACACATGAGGATAGATCTTCAGATTTTTTGATAACTTCTATTTATTATTTTGGTGTAAAAACAATAATTTATTATGTTGCAGGATCTTACCGTATTAATTCTGGCATCCTGAAGTGCCATGGTCCATGCCCTGCAATGAAAGGTGCAATCTATCATTTAGTAAAAAATTCTGCGTTTTTTGAATGTATCTGCACAAACAGAATATTTTAAACAAACTCACTAAGCCTCATCAAAACAGACAAACACATAGGCTAAAATAATTAAATCCCACTGATAAAATCTGCAAGAAATATGCCTTCTTACAAAGCATCATCTGCACTGTCTGCACACAGGCTGATGACCCGTCCATCTCTGCACACTATCTGGAGCAAGGCATCACGCATCTTCCCCTCTGGTGGGTTCAGGTCTGAGAAGTCAAGAAGCAGGGGAAACATAAAAGTGACACAGCTCAAAAAATACAGTAAGAAATGAAAGAATGAGCTGATGATATATCTTACAATAAATGCTGTGTACCTTGGCATGCAGCAGAACTGCGTATATTGATACAGTCAACCCTCATGTGAATGTCATCCTCCATGTCACGCCGTTGTTGGTCATTATAAAACACAAGACGTCCGTCAGCCCACAAGTCAAACCAGTTCCTCTTCCATCTACGCAGTATAGTACCTACATGAAAAAATGTCAGTCACATTTATGCAACACAATCTGAATGTTTGGAGAATCTCATACCATATTTCCCAGTGAAACAACAAGACATGACACAATGCTTATTATATGGTAAATGGTAAAATGGTAAATGCACTGCACATCTACACCTTCATGGTGCCCAAAGCGCTTTACAAAGCCTCACATTCACCCATTCACGCACACCGCCTCATTATATGTTGATCAAACTTTTACAGTTTGGCATGGGCACTCACTCTGTCTATGGAGCCAGCCACTCTTGACCATAGCCATGTTGATGGCGACACCTGAAACAACGAAAAACATTCAAACATCTGTTACTGATGGAGAAAACCATGGTGTTACGCCCGGGAGCAGCACGTCACTCAAACAACCTCGTGACTTTTGACAGATCAAACTAACGGCGCTAACAAGTGGGGTCTACAGCTTTGCTTACACATAGTTCACATTCTGGGTGTGAAGTCTGAAATGAAAAGGCACTACAATACTTTATGAATGATTCGTCCGGCCGATATCTTGTTTTTGATTCACTCCGTTGTTCAGCTAATTAGCCTTACGCTGACATTAGCATCAAGTGATGACAGGCCTGTTGTGAATAGCTTCTCCTCATTTCTCATTTTTATAAATATGGAATGGTGAGTTAGTATGGAAGTATAAAAAGCACTGCCAGCAAAATCATATCGCTTGAAAAAAAAGCACGTTATTTTTTTCATGTCAAACATAATTTAGCTAGCATTACTAACACAGTTTATATAGCAACACACTTTACAGCCAGCATAACTATTAGCTTACAAGGTTCATAACAGCTATGTAAAGTCACAAAAACAGCTCTTGCCGACCTAAAAAAATAACATAACGGTAAGTTTATACGCTTACTTTATAATGCGTGAATTTGAAGAAAGTACGAAGTCTCCGTGAGCAGCAAACACGGAAGTGAGATGTATAAGTAAAAGATGATGCTTATCTCGGAGTGAAAACCGTGACCGACGCGCTGAGTGGACACAGGATGTTGACAACCGCTGCCCTCTCGTCACCGGTTCTCGTTAGCCCCGCCCACCGAGCATCTTCGTGAATCTTGAGTGTCTTTGGGGGAGGGAGGTGTTTGTTTTGAATGACGTCACCCATCAGCTGATCATGATGGAAAGTACTAGCAAATATTAACAGGGGGTCATTTACTTTGAGGGTGTTACTTCTTTTTGCACATAATTGTAAACACTTTCAGTTCGTCATGAGAAAAAAAACAGTCGATCTGCTGCTTTGTCTAACATGTTATAACGTGTACATGTAGTTCATCCATTAATCATGTGGCTCTACATGTAACCTTTACTGTTACGCTTTACACATGGGGAAGTATTTGGTGAATAAACGTAATTAACATAACCTCTAATTAACACTGGTACTCCACATGTGAGTATGGTCAGTTGGACATTTGTCCGTCCTGCTGATTACAGACATGTTTTATTTTATTAGCAGGCTACAGTGCACCACTTCCAGATGCAGGTACCCCGTGCGCATGCGACTGACAAGCAAAAAGTTATATCCTGTATTCTTTTCGGGTGCATGTGTGCTGGAAGGAAACTGTTTGCACTACCGCCCACCCGTCCGGAATAGCTTTTGTCTTCAGCATCAAGTATCAACAAGCAAGTGACCGACGGGCAACGCCGGGTTACAAAACAAGCCCTCTCTCCGACCAACGACTGGAGAGCTAACGAGAATAGCGCAGAAGCTAAATAGCAAACCTGAAATGGCGACGGCAATATACTTGGAACATTACCTTGACAGTGAGTACATGTTGGACAAGCTGTTCTAGTTTTAACATCTGTAATATCTAACGCCTATCTCTTGTTTAGTTTGGACGTGTCGCAGACTTTTACTTTAACAGTAATTGGCGGTGGCAGGATTGTGTGTTAGCAACTAGAGCTAGCTGGTGGTTCACTGGGGTTAGCTGTGTAGCTAACTGTTTAGCATCACGACATGGATTTCGGTGTAATAAACTGATGAGAATTGTCTTTGTGTGGTGTTACGTCGCTCACAGATGCCAAATTTACAACCAATTGGCAGAGTTTGTCGAGAACTTAGACTAAGTATTATGGTCTTATCAGACTGATGACAGTCAAGTTAGCAATTAGGTCAATAGCTGTTAACAGTGGCTATATAAATGAATCACTATGTTACTGTCATGTTCAGCGTTTAACAACTTTTTAGTTGTGCTGGTTTTAGTTAACATATGTATTCACTGTAGTTTACCGGGCTGCATGCATGCATTTGCAACCTGTTGGTAACCGCGTTTTCCGTAACCATTTACGCGCCGGGGCGGGGTGTAGTGCGTCACTGAAAGTAAGCTCTAAACTTTTACACTCTAAATGGGAGGACCACATATACAGGCTATGAGATCCTACAATAGTTTTTTTGTGTGTTTTTTAGTTTATATATACCTGACAGTTTTTGAAAAATTCACACCTCATAACACTTACACTTTCTGACTGTAATAATCCAATAATTTCTGCTCATTTGGGCAAAATAAGAATTCCAATGCAAGATCACTAGCTTTAATTATAGTATAATTTTGTATATACTGTATATGTTAACCTCACATAATTGCTGTCCTTGTACCATCATTTGCAATTATTCTGCATATTTTGCCAGAATTTGTCTGTCCATCTGTTTGTTTGATCTTGTGTAATTCCTTTTACCACTATATGACTGATCATCTCACTCAAGTGTTTCAGAGATATATGTTTCTCTGATGCAAGTTGTCACAGAAGAGCAGTTTTTAAATATACATATTTTTTTCTATAGCCAAATCAGATTGTAACATCTGGGACACCTCGCAGATGTGTGTGAGATGGGAGAAGGGTTGTATCCATTGACAGTTGAACAGGAAACCAAAAGATCTGTTGAACAAATGTCTCATAAATTCTGCTTCTCACTAGGTATTGAAAACCTACCATGTGAGCTACAGAGGAACTTCACTTTGATGCGGGACCTGGACAACAGGACCGAAGGTCATCATTTACATTCTTATCAGAAACCTTTTAATCCCATTTGCACCTTTTTACTTGCACAGGTGTTTCTGCCTGATTATACCTTTGTTGTGACTAAAGTAACTCCCTGCAGAAGCCTTAATTTTGAGTCTGCACTGGTCTGAGAGGTCTTCCACATGCAGCTTTTTATTTATTAAACATGGCATATTGTTTTTTTGGAATTGTATTCTGACATGATTTCTTTAAAATACCTTTGTAAGGAAATAGTTACTAAACCAACAAATAAATGTGTAATTGAAGAAAACTCAAGAGGGTGTGTGGGCATGAAAGTAGCATTCTTGAGTTTGTCAACATAAAGCTAATATTAAAAATGCTGAAAGATGTGACCACTACTTTCTAACTGTATGTTATGTTTAATTTCTGCAGAAAAGAAAGGAGAGATTGATAAACTGGCGGAAGAGTACATTGTGAATGTGAAGAATCTGGCCTCAGAGCAGAGAGTGGAGCATCTGCAGAAGATCCAAAGTGCTTTCAGCAAATGCAAAGAGTTCAGTGATGACAAAGTTCAGCTTGCAATGCAGACCTACGAAATGGTTAGTCCAGAAACATCCTTCTCAGTATTTTGTCACTTATCAAAACCAAGACAAGTAACTGGTTTCTTGTCAGTAAGGATTTATGCAAGTGTGAGCTTCTGCTTGTATATGACAGTAATAAAAAGCAGTCTGTCACACTTTTTTTCTTTTATTTTTTTTTAACTGATTTCTTTCTTATAGTTTTTCATGCTGTTAGCAATTGAAATCCATACATATTCTGCCTCTTATCTCGATGAAATCCTTTTCTGTAGGTGGACAAACATATTCGCAGACTGGATGCTGATCTTGCAAGATTTGAAAATGAATTGAAGGAGAAACTGGAAGTGAGTGGTTATGAAAGCACCGATGGAAGAGCACTGAAAAGTAGGTTGGAGTAATTGAAAACATTTCAGCAGAAAACAATGAAGACCAGTGACTGGGTATTTATAAACATGAATGTTTAATGCAGAAGCAGAGTCCAGGGGGCTCCGGGAGAAACGTGGGTCTAGGGGAAGAGGAAGGAAAGGTTCTGATGAAGACTCTCCCCGAAAGAAGATAAAGAAAAACAGGTAACTTGGTACTGGTGGATTAGTCAAGAAAAGAGCTTTCTTGACTCCATGAAAGTTAATGATAGACAGATAATGTCTTCAGAATGTGCACTTTAACACATTTATTATTATTATAAACGTCATCATCCACGCTCATTGTATTTTGTGCTGTGTTTTAGCCCAGACTTGAGTGACGCTCTCCTGCCTATGCAGCCATCAGATGTTCTGGACATGCCAGTTGATCCGAATGAACCTACATATTGCCTGTGCCATCAGGTGTCCTATGGAGAGATGATTGGATGTGATAATCCTGATGTATGTTTTCATGGTGTTTTTCTTCAATTTTCGTTCTTTTTTTTTTTAATAAGAACTCATTTGAGGTTAGAAATTCAAAATACTCATATTGTTTTCTGTTCTTGTTTTCAGTGTCCAATTGAGTGGTTTCACTTTGCTTGTGTAGATCTCACCACAAAACCCAAAGGAAAATGGTAAGAGTCCAACTCTCCAGATGTTGTTTTTGAAGACATTTCATTACTAATATAAATGGAACATGAAACCCCTCAGTACCTTAACATGTTTTTCTTTTCATGTCTCAAATTTCTCAGGTTTTGTCCAAGATGCACCCAGGACAGGAAGAAAAAATAAGATTTATATTCATAAATGCTTAACTAATAATGTATTTTTGGTGTAGCTTAATAGTGTAACATATATAAATATATATATTTCAGTTACAAATACTCTTTATAGAAATGATGGATCGTACAACTTTGTTTTAAGTCCCAATCCAGATTCGGAGTACACTTGTGGCACAATTATTCCCCTTTTATTGACTTAATCTGATAGTTCACCTGTGTATTTGTCTACTCTGGGTAAATTGGACTTGACAATAGAGTTAAGTAGCACAAATTATTACAAAGTCATGAAGTGTATAATAGTGCAGAAATCTTGGATTGTGGCTTTAGGATACTTGAATTGTCAATTTATATATAATTTTTTTTTTCTTTTAAAGAAATGAACAGCCTGCTGAGAATTTACAATTTTTAGAAAACATCTAATTCCTCACCAGAACAGAGACAGTAAGAGGAATTTTGTTTCATATTTTCATTTACCTACCTCCTTAAGGAATACATCAGCACTGCATACATGACTGCAATTGATACTGGTGTAAAATGTTTTTGATTAGCTGAAACCAAACAAACAAAATCATGTAAATTCAGTCTTTACTGATATTTTTTTAAACTGCGACCTTTTTGAATGTATTGTGGTACTAATGGTCAGTCAGTCAGTGTCTCTTGTCAACTGAATGAGGTATTTAAGCACTTTGAAAGAAATTTTCCCCTGAAGAGGTTTGATACTGCAGGCTTGGTTTTATTCTAGTTTGTCTCATTTAAAACTTTGCCATAGTATGTCACTTCAAACCATATGAATATATATATATATTTTGTATAATATGAGACAATATTTTGTGGACAGTTTTTTTTCCAAAGATATATTTGTTGTTGTATTACTTACTGGTGAAAGTCAAATTTTATTTAATAGGATTTTAGCATCTTCTTTCATATTCAACTGTGAATATCACTCATTTAGGTGTAAGCCACAAATAAAGAGCCAAAGTCTTTGTATTTTGTAAATTCAGTATTTTTTAACAAATAAATATACATTATTCCACTATGCATTGCATCTCAAGTCTTTCATTGCAGTTCTAGCTAATAAATGTAAAGTATATTAGAAAAAACAGTACAGCCACTAACGTGCAGACACCTTGATGGGCAGAAGGTGTTTGTAAACAAACACTGGTGTGGCCTGTTCACCTAAGTCATTAAAGTCTTTTTTTAAGCTCTGTGATGGTATGTTTAAATGGAAATTAAAAATGATCACCCTGTGTTTTCATTGTTATCTCAGAGAGGAATATTTGACAGTTTGTGAAATACACATCCAGAGCTCTAAAATCCATCATCAGACTCCTCATCCCAGCTGCACTTTTCTCTAGTCTCCACATTGAAATCTACTTCCACGTCATAAACAAAGTCAGGATCATCTTTGTGCCTCCGGTTCTTTTCAAAGAGTTCATCCATTTGCCCCTTTTTTCGGGCCAGTTCCTCATCGTCCAGTTTGTTCAGGTCCTCATCGGGGTCCAGGCGGAATGAGGAGAGGCTGTAGTCCAAGCTAAAGCCCTGCAAGTGATCCCGTAGGATTACATGAAGCCTCTCCAGCTGGCTCTGGGACACACCCTCCAAGTAGTCCCTGTGGCGAGGGTGGTTCTTCAGCCTTTCAGCTGCCATGCTATAGTCTACAGATTAAGGAGAACAGGCTCAAAGTCAGAAAAGCATTTACACTGAAACAGTAAGTAGAACCAAATGTATGTGGCCCTATCTGAAGAATTAGCTATGGGAATGGAAATAAGCAAAAGTAGTAGTGGTATATATGTAAAGTGGGAAGTTATCTAGACTTACCCGAATATTTTGAAAAGTTCCGCACAGGTATGATTCTTTTTCGTACCTTGTTGGTTTCCTTGTTTTCATAAATCAGTACTATAGAGGGGGGACTGAACTGCACCCCACATCGCTTTGCCACAAAACTCATCTTTTGTTAATTTTCCCTGCAGAAAACTTAGTTGAAACTGATTTTTGTAAAGTTTAGCATTAAATACCAAATCATTTCGACAACAGAAAGTAATGTGGCATGTGTTTATTCTACACAGCAGCCCAAATTAACAGGTTTAGTGCAACTAAGCTAGCTGCTTCAGGACTGTCTAACCGTTGCCTGGGTACCATGGCGTCGGAGTCGGTCCTTCTGACTTCGTCAAATCCTGCGCAAATTTACTCAATATTTTGAAATAAAACTGTAATTTCTATAAATTATGACAATAAAATATATACTTATTTTGTCTCAAAGTACCTTCCTTTAAGTGATTTTCACGTAAGAGCACTCAAATAGTTTCCGTTTTCGCTTTCTAGTCTGGCATATTTATGGATTCCTCAAACTACAAAAGGGTCCTTCAACATCTTTTCCGTCAACAGTTGAATGAACGGCGCAGAGAGACTGATAGGCTACGAAATACTATTATAGTTCAACGTTATTAATTTGATGTATTTTATGGTGTTATCTGTGTTGGTGTATTTATCAACATGTCATTGTTTAGTGGAAAATGGTAAGCTTGTTGTTGTGAGACCTGGATAAGACTGATTTGTTTTAAGATAGAACAAAACTTTGGGCACTTCCTGAAAATGTTTTTCTGAACGTCAATTTTCATCCTAACAATTAAGTGAAAGGGATAAGGTTTTCAGTCATATATCTTTTTGAGCAGTCTTTTATCACTGTTAAAGAAAGCTACACAGTTATATGCTTATTTTCTCGTCCATACGTTTTCATCCTTGATTTATGTTCCTAATTTTATCCATGACCTCTTCAGGAGAAAAAGATCGAAGGAGTAAATGAATGAATGTAGTCATATACTTAAAATGTCTGCTTTATCTAGCCTGACCCAATACAACGTATATTTTTGCAGATAACTGTGGATTTTTGAAGTGGCTTGACACCACATCTGTGTCAGTGGAGATCATCAAAAAAGGTTTTCACAGGTATAGTCACGGGTTATTCTTGAATGGATGGATAACCAATTCCTCAAGGCTAAGTGAAGACTGAAGAATAAGTGATCTCTAATGCATTTTTAGGGACCTGGTAATGACTGTCCAGCTCCAGCCTGATGGGCTAACAGATGTCAAAGTTTTGTTGATTCATAACTGGCCCAGAGGTGTCTACATTGATCCATATCAACTTGCATCTTTGAGTGATCAACATAATTGGCAGGTAAAGATAATTTTTTACAAATATGTTGTTACCTCTATATTAATAAAACTATGTCCATTAACATCTTTTTAAATTACCTTTGTAAGATACTACTAGATTCAACCATTGACCTTGAGGCACCAGCTCACAAATCTTCAGGATTTGTCACCTACTTGTATCCCATCATGGATGGACCAACTTCTGTATGGCAAAACATTTCTATTCCAATACATGGTCGCTACCAGAAACCTTCCTTTAGTGGGACAGGATTTACATCTGTCGGTATAGAACTTCCACAGCTATTGCTTCGTAATGAAAAATGTAAGTGTAACACAACCATGTTTTCTGTTCTGTACTTGTATTTGTCCATATTATCAAAAATAATTAACCATACTTAAACTTATGCATATCATAACAAACCTTCATGTTAAGAGACCTACATTTTTCCTCCTTCATAATGTGATTACCATACTGTTTATATGAGCTGTGACTGACAGAGTTCAGACTTAATCCTCTGAAGACAAAATGTTAACATAACCAATGATCATTTTAATCAAGATTATCTTAATTAGAAATGAATTACATAATACATTTCCAACTTACTTTTTAAAAAGTTACTTTTGACTCGTAAGCCAATTGCCAGTAATATTATTACAAAAAGCCAATATCACTGGCAGTGAAGTTCAAGTATAATCTTTGTGGAAATTTGTTTTTGTTATGATTTTATCCTTGACTGTATTGCAGATTATAATGAATGTAGTACAAAACATTTAACTCATTATTATTATCAACTTGCAACTCTTTTTATATATGCTAATAGTATAAAATTGGACAGCACATGCATTCATTCACTTATTTAAGAATATTTAAAATTCTAGTACTTCTGGAGTTTCAAACTCGTTATCAGAAAGTAAACAGCACTACAACATTCAGTCAAAATCCTTCAGTTTGTGAAATTAATATGATAAAGCATGTCAAAAATATAAAAAATATGGGAGTATTACAGTTTAATAACTTGCAGCACATTGTCAGACATAAAGTTATGTATTTAAGGCCCTTTGTTGTAATTTTTTTTACAAACATAAAATAAACCTGATGGCCTTCACTCACACATGCCTTGTGTGCTTAGCCTTTAAAATTGTAGATGTTGATACATCATGTATTTATTCCATTTTAAAACCCTTTTTTTTGCTCCTAAGGTACTCAGCTCAACAAGTTAGAGCCTCATACTGTTGTGGATGCCCCCTGCACTGCTGACAACTCAACCACATGTGCCTGGGTTAAAATTCAGAATCAGAAGGTGGTTTTCTTTAAATCTTTCAAATAAAATTTATATCCCATTTTACATTTTTGCTTTTTAATTAAAAATCTGTTTGTTTCATGTAGGGACATGGCCGTGTGAATTTACAGTTTCCTGTTGGGGACGAGTCTTTTGCGATGCCTGTCTGTGGTGGAACTCTTCTTGTCACGCTGATCTGCTGTGTGGCTCTGTCTACATATGCATGGAAACATCAAATCACCAATGGTCACCATACATGAATCAGTGGAAGCCATGCTCCAATAAACAGCAAATGGCTTTCGAATTCATACAGTTCTGTTAGTTAATTAGGTATTTGCAACTACAGGTACATGCATGTTTGAAAGTTAAAATAATAAATTGCAAAGACATCATTTGTTAACTACCTTTGTTTTGTCATGTTCTGATGTTTTTCACCATCTTGTATTGATAAGATTTTAGATCTGTTGGATATTGCTATATTTGCAGTCTGTTAAATTTCAGTCCTATAAAACTGCAGTGCATCGTTACATAGCACAACAGATCATACTTAAACTTCATACCAAGCCCTATAGAACTGTATTTCTTAAACATTTTTGAGATTTCTAATGTGGTTGTACATATGTATATTGGCTAGATGGGCACTAAAATGCTAATGGGTAGTTCATGCTGATGTTATTTACTTCACAGAAACACTGAATATCGCCAGCAATGTATTACATATGTGTTTAATGTTAACAGTTAGAAACATCAGATAGAGTCAGAGATTGTTATAACCCACAGATGTCAGGCAAAATAACAATAATAGTAATAACAATAATGCACAACAACAATAATAATTAAATTTGTTGAGTGATCTATTTCATGGAATGATGTGGCCATAAATATATTATTTCCCTCTGTGTAAACAACTTCTGTTTGCCATGTTATTGTTAGTTTGATCAATCTCATGAATCAAAATCATAAAATTCCCACTCTGCAATAACCCCAACAGTTTGCAGGTCATTTTACAGGAAGAGTACTTTAGCAAGGAACTTCACTTTGATACTATATACTTTAAATATCCAGCTGATGAAAGAGAATATATCACAAATTACCATGGCATAGCCTACTATAAATGCTGAACTACATTACCTAAAATGCCTTTCGACTTAATTCAACCTCAGACTGTAGTTTCTAAGTTTCACTATGTACTTCACCTACGTATTCACATTGTCCAAAATGTGTAAATAGAGAGAGTTAGCGGAGTTGTTTTATTCCCATGCTGTGAGTTTATGATACAGAGTAGACTAGGCTGATACACACCATTCATTTGAAACATTTATTGAATAGGCTAGGGCTGGGTCGGTAGTTCCGCTTCCCCTTCGCCATAGCGGAATTATCCAAGGGCCGAAAAGATAGAAGAAAAGTTGCATTGTAAATATTTGTAGTCCTGTTTTTACTAAGTTATTTGTACGCGCTGCGTACCATCAAGGCCCGATGTTACGCATGAAGTACTTTTAACGGATTTGCCAACGTCTAACGAACCGTCGAGGATCGGCCAGGAGTCAAGTTCTATTCAAGTTTAACTGTGGAATCTCCGGTGAGCTGTGCGGCTCCTGCGTCGTCTTAGCTAGCCTACAAATAAAGCACACTAGTACCGGATAGTCGGCTAACTTAGCACAGTTGTAGCTGTGTTTAAATCAGCCGCTTGCACTGAAGCTGCTTTGGGGAAACCATTAACCTTGGTTCTCAGACTATTTTTCATTAGCTGAAAGCTTGACGCTATACTCACAGGGCTGCAAATGTTAGTGTAGCTTGTCATGCTAACGCTAGCTTATAGCTAGCACACTTGTTGGCCAAGTAGTTCATGCTAGCGTTAGCTTGCTAGCCGCCCCAGTTCTTACTCATTTGAAGGGCATTTAAAATAAGCATTTGGGCAGAAATACTGGTAGAAGGGGCAGTCATAGACGAAAAGTCGCTTTGTGGTCATTTTTATCGTAAGAAAGAGGAACAAAGTATTGGCTTTTCATTTCTTATCTGGTGCATTGGCAGAAGAGCATGCATTAGTGTCTTTATTGTCACTGGGCTGCTTTTCTTTAGTTGGAATAGAATCCACAGAGGAGCTTTTATAGCTGCAACCATTTCTCACACCAGTATTATACTTTCACTTGAGGGGTTAAGTAAAATTAAATGTTCCTACTATTTTTGTTCGGCTAACTCAGCATCTCTTTTAACTTTACTTCGCTGTCATTATTATTTCGATGTTGGCACAGTAGATTTTTATTTTGGTAATCTAGACGTTCAGTCTTTATTGTCAAGATTAGTGGTACTCATAGTTTGAGTTAATAATGATAATGATCTCAGACTCGTGTTGGATTTTGTCCATGCTCTGTGTTTATTCTCTTAATGATGTGTTTTGTAAAACATGCAGAAAAAAGCTAAATACCAATGTGTGTCATGTATACCTTTGGCCTTCAGTAGTATATGTTTTTTTTTCTTTTGTCACAAAAAAGTATTTCTTCTTTATAATGTATTTCTCTATCTTGCTGTATTTGTGTATGTTAATGGTCCAATCAATGTCTGTTTCTCTTTCAGGTACCAGTCAGTGCCTCCTCTCACTTCTGTTGTTGTTTTCTGCCCAACCTCCTGTAATGCATGAGCACACATGTGCCCATTGCTGATGTGAGCGCTGCCTTGCTTGATTTGTTTTTTCACCCTGCCAATCCTCACCCACTGAGCCCACTGCCCTGTTAGCCCTGCTACACTCAACCACATTTAGCAATGTGTGATAACGGAGACCCTGAGGATAAGCCCCCTGCCCCTCCTGTCAGGATGAGCAGTACCATCTTCAGCACCAGCTCTGGAAAAGACTCTCTCTCAGCCAACCACAGCTCTAAACCTCTACCCTCTGTCCCTGAAGAAAGGAAACCTCGCAATAAGATCATCTCAATTTTCTCGGGGGCTGAAAAAGGTGAGTTTGTCATGATTAGAGAATAAAAAAAAGCAACATATTAATTTCTAAAACAATGCCTAGCATAATAGAGTTGGAATTTTTAAGTGGTGTAAGTGGAGTTTTGTGCAGTTTAAGTAAGGTGTTGGTTACTTCCAGGTGGTAGAAAGAAAGATAGAGACAAAGAGCGACCAGAGATCTCACCACCCTCAGATTTTGAACACACCATCCATGTTGGGTTTGATGCTGTCACAGGGGAATTCACTGTGAGTCTTTACAGTTTGGTCATTCTTCGTGGGTACATTTCTGTTCTTCTGCTAACTTTACCATTTTGAAACTTGTTAACTGACCTAAACACACATTAAGATTATGTCCTTGTCTGTGCCATTCTGACATTTTTGTACCATTTCATCTTTGCCAGGGTATGCCAGAGCAATGGGCTCGACTACTCCAGACCTCAAACATCACCAAGTCAGAGCAAAAGAAAAACCCACAGGCTGTGCTTGATGTTCTTAAGTTCTATGACTCTACAGGGAATGGTCGTCAAAAGTACCTCAGCTTATCGTCTTCAGGTGAAGCTCTAAGTTGCAAATTTAAGTTTGTTAGGCATCTTCATGGCATTTTGCCTCATTTTACATTTTTGTTCATTTTTTGCTCTTTCTGTGGAAAGATTTATTCGTTCAAATAACATTCTGCATTTTTTTTTCTTTTATCTTTAAGCACTTCATTTATCTGATAAGTCTATTCTCTTGCTCATGACAAGGAATTGGATCTATGCTAACTTCCGTAATAGGATGACTGATCAGATATTATAATGGGTAGTTTATTTTGGATTGCCTTGAAAGAGAACAAGTCTTGTCTGTGACTATAACTGTACTTAAACTTCTTCCTTTAATTTTTACTTTTATAGAAAAAGATGCATTCACTCCAGGCCCTCAGTCTGTAAGTATTTCCAGACTGTTTCATAGTTAGGATTATACTTCATGTAACTTGTCTGTTATATTGACCCTCAAAATGTACTTTCACTTTAAACTAGCCGGTTAAAAAAGGCACCGAACCATCTCCGAATATTAAAGACATCGACGATGATGACGATGATGAAACTCCTCCTCCTATTGTGGCGCCACGACCAGAACACACAAAAAGTGTAAGTGCCCTGTAGCTACTGACTTGGTCTCTATATATTTACATCTATACATTTAGATGTTAAAAGGAATTCTTGTAACTTGAGATTTGTTGATATATTTTGTTAAACAGGTGTACACTCGCTCTGTCATTGATCCCATTCCTGCTCCAAGCACGTGTCCTGATGGAGACACTGCCTCCAAGGCTGCAGACAGACAAAAAAAGAAGGGCAAGATGTCAGATGAGGAGATCATGGACAAACTGAGTAAGAATTATTATTATTGTTATTGCTATTATTAACCTGTTGTGCAAAGGTAACATTGATATAATTCCGTTTTGTTTATGTTTCATCTACTTTACACATGTTCTCATTTTTGTCCCACAGGAACCATAGTCAGCATCGGAGATCCCAAAAAGAAGTACACCAGATACGAAAAGATCGGTCAGGGGTGAGTACTTTTACATTTAGATTACGTGATAGGGTGTAGTTTTAGATTGCTGCATCTCTTTCTTTGACAACCAACTGATAACCAGCTAAAGAAAACTGAATTCCGGCTTCATCACTTTGCTTCTGGTTTTCTTAGTGATAGTGATCTCATGTTTATGAGTCATACAGGGCTCTGCTGCTAAACTTCTGCCTTTGCACGTATCTGTTTGTGATATTGTATGAAATAGTGTAATTATATGTACATATTTCATACTACTTTGTTTTGCATGTAAAATTGTGCAGTCGTAACTTAGTTGTCTGTCTTTTTACAGGGCATCAGGAACAGTATTTACAGCCATCGATGTTGCTACAGGACAGGAGGTAATTGGAGATTGAGGAGATGTAGTTACATTGTAATAGATAATAATAATAATCAGCAAAAGTGAGCAATGGTTTTTAACAGTACACTGTTGATTTCGCCTACTTTGTACAAGAAGCACAGTTCAAAAAGTTTAATGACTGAAGAAAAACAGACAGCTTGGGTCACTAAAAATCTTATCACCAAACAAAGGAAAAATAAATTGCGTTTTATTTTACAATGTAAAATTGGATCAAGATTTGCACTAAATTAGTTAAACTGAATGTTTTGGGCATTTCTAAGTTTTCGGTTTGGCTGGTGCCTTTCTCCAGGTTGCTATTAAACAGATCAACCTACAAAAGCAACCCAAGAAGGAACTAATCATCAATGAGATTCTAGTGATGAAGGAGCTGAAGAACCCCAACATTGTTAACTTTTTAGACAGGTAAGAGGAATCCTAAAAGATGTTTTTTAAAATGTGGGAGAATTCTGTCTAATGGTAATTAGAATAAATGTATAATCTCTAATCATTTTTTATAGATTCATGAATATTTTGCCAGAATGTTAAAGTGTTGGTTGTGACATATATTGTTTTGTGTTAGTTTCCTGATGGGGGAGGAGCTTTTTGTTGTGATGGAGTATCTGGCAGGTGGTTCGCTGACGGATGTGGTAACAGAGACGTGTATGGATGAGGCCCAGATAGCTGCCGTCTGCCGAGAGGTACAATTGGTTCTTTCCAGCCAGGCTCACATTAAAGGAAGCGGGTCTCACAGCACACTATTATTCTTAACTTCTGTGTTTGTTATCCTGTCTGCAGTGTTTACAAGCATTGGATTTCCTGCATGCCAACCAGGTCATCCACAGAGACATCAAAAGTGACAACGTATTACTTGGGATGGATGGTTCTGTCAAGCTCAGTAAGTCCTGTACCTGTTTTCATGAGCAACCTTTGAAACAGGTTTACTTGTATTATGCTTGTACTTACTCTCCTCCTTCTCTTCCATAGCCGATTTTGGCTTCTGTGCCCAGATCACTCCAGAGCAAAGCAAACGTAGCACCATGGTGGGCACACCTTACTGGATGGCCCCGGAGGTTGTCACTAGAAAGGCTTATGGGCCTAAAGTAGACATCTGGTCTCTGGGTATTATGGCTATTGAGATGGTTGAAGGAGAGCCTCCCTACCTGAACGAAAACCCACTACGAGTGAGTATTGGCTGACTGTGTCGAAGGTTAAAGACAGAATACCAACGTTCATTATTGTGGGTGCATCTGTTCAATTACAACAAAACTGTTTGTGGAATCTCAGACTTGGGCCAAGACAACGAAACGTCTCATGAGTCAACACAATAACAGGACAAACACTCACAAGTGTCATGAGAATTCCCTCTGCTCACCACATGCACTAACAACAATGTTCACCACAGCTGTTCACTACACACTGGTTGTTGCTGAAGTTGGCAAGATGAAAATATTTAAATTCAGCAGCTTTCATAGTCTTTTTTGGTACTTACGTGTATATATTCCTTGTTATCCATTTAAACTCATTAAACATCCTCATCTCTTATTAAAACGGGTTCTCTTATATTTTTGGTATGTATGTAAAAATCTGGATTTTTATTATTGGACATTCAAGTCAATAAATGGAGTTGGAAAATTCTGGTCAACAACAGACTCGAAGATGCCTGAAATGGGAGAACATAATTGACAGTTAAAAAAAAAAATGGAGGCAACAAATGATGACCATTATCTCTAAAACAATGGCCAGTTGTTTCGCTCTGAACTTGAACTCTTGTGTTGTATCCGTTTTCTTCACCAGCTGGACCTAATGCCTGCTACAAGGCAGTTTATTTCCTGAAACTTGATGTCACTGTTCTTTCACACCTTTCTATTTTCTCTTCCTTTTTTTGTAGGCATTATACCTGATTGCCACCAATGGCACCCCTGAACTTCAGAATCCAGAGAAGCTGTCTCCAGTTTTCAGAGACTTCCTCAACCGTTGCCTGGAAATGGATGTAGAGAAAAGAGGCGGCGGCAAAGAGCTCTTGCAGGTTGATAACTTTTCACTTTCTTCCAATTTCATATCTTCTTCCAGATGATTACATTTCAGTTCTGATTATTGATATTTTTTTGTTTGTCCTGTTGTGCAGCATCCGTTCTTGAAGCTGGCCAAACCTCTCTCCAGTCTCACACCTCTCATCCTGGCAGCCAAGGAGGCCATGAAAGGCAATCGTTAGCTGATGCAACGAGCTACTCTGCCTCCCCATGCTGTGCACAGATATGTGCCAACCATTTAGATTTTGTGCCAGACAATAGGCTGAGAGTGATTTGCCACTCTTGATGCACCAGCCTTATAAGCCCTGACAAACCTCACTGTGAAGAAGACCAAAAATAAAGAGCACAACCCACCGCTGTCCATATGAACTCTATTGTCACTCAGATGTCAGAAGACAAGTCAAACTAAAGTGCTTAGTTTCAGTGTCAGGCGTAGTTATTTTATACAACAAATCTCCTGGTGACAAGTTAGGGCTAGGCTTGTATTTAACTTGGAATGAAGAAGATGCCTAGTTCTATTTAGTTTTTTAATCAACTGCCTTAAACAAATGCAAAATGTTGCCTAATGTATTGTTGATTGTGTCAGTGTCCTTTTTCCCATGATTTTTACTACCTTTGTAATTTACCTTTTCAACTTGTCAGTGTCTTAGTTATTTTGATACTTGAATTTCATATTTGTCCCCCTTCTTGTTAAATACTGGGTCTCATTCAACATTGGCCATGTGTTATGGACATTGTCTTGCCAGTTTTATAGGAAACAATTCACTGCATTTCATGATCATGAACATGTGTTGTGACTGTGTCAATGACGTTCTTTTATTGCCACACCTGACAGACCTACTGTACCAGTTTTTCCCCTGTATCAATAGTCTCCTGATACCAGAGGTGCACCTTACGGGCAAATTAAAATGTTAGATTGACAGGGTTTATACTTTCTTCTCTATTGTTATTAAAAATGAGTATTGTATGTTGAACTCTGTCCTTTGTGTTATTCTGGACTAAAAAGATTTCCCCATGTGTATATTGTATACTTAAAAGTAGTTGGGCAGTAAGCAAGTGGCCATATTCTGGTTAGCAATTGACGATTGGTAAATAGACAATTTTCTTGTGACTTTTGTTCTTTTTATGTTCTGGTCAACTAACACCCTTGTCTGCGCACTCAAATAAATGCAACTGTTCTTGCTTTTGTGATATGGGTGTGAAAGTGATTGTTATGCAGTCATATAACCTCTTAAAAACGTGCAAACACTGTCTCCCGGGCAAAAGTTCTAAAAATTGCGGATGTCAGTTATGAAGTACATAGTTGACTTATCTACAACCAGATGCTTTTATTTTGAAGTGCTGTTCCGGAAGTGCAGTAATTGCTGCAGGACTGATGGAGCCGGTGGAGCAAGATTAGTGGAGCAGAAGGAATCAGACTGTATATTTCGTACCTTTTCGAGCAATGGCAACCTCTCTGAAAGACAAAGAAGCTTACCAAAGATTGAACTTTCTATACCAGGTCAGAAACACATTTTGAGTGTCATGGTATCCACTGTGTCGCTTCAGTTTGTGACACTCACGTGGCTAACTTGCTAGCCACTTCGATGCTAACAGTTCCTAATTGTTTCTGTGTTTTCAGGCAGCTCACTGTGTTTTATCTCAAAACCCGAACAACACAGAGCTAGCACGTTTCTACTGCTTCACCCAGAAGACCATAGCAAGAAGATTAGTTCTCAGACAGTGAGTCATGTCTTTCTTTAGAGTTGGTATGACACTATTTTCGGGAGCGTATCTATATTCCCCGGTACTTCATGTAGGTAATCTGTTAACCCCTGACCCCTGGTACTGGGGAACACAGGGCAGATACTTTCAAGGCAGTCTATGTGAGATAAGTAAACATAATGGAGGCGGATACTGTTTGCATTAACAGGTTCACAAAACAAACACCAAATCAGTTGATTTTTAATAAAAATGTATTACCCGACATAATTTATTCTTCTTTGTGACAGATCTCCATTATTGGATAAAAATATTTAAAATACACACAGGGTTACAGGATCCTTATAGTGAAGAATATTGATTCATATTAACTCAGTCTCACATAATATAAATGCATACTTTAAGTACTACAGACAGATTGATATTCAGTTGAAACTGATCATTGGATTTGAGAGTTTTTGGTATAAATGTTTTGTATATTGTGGGTGGGTATTAAACATGGCTTTTCAGTGTCTGTTCATGGTTATTATCTTGCAGAGACCCCTCAGTGAAGAGAACATTATGCAAGAAATGCTGCTCACTGCTCATACCTGGGGTAACTGCCACTACAAGACAACGAAGTAAGTCAGTTTGGTATTTCCCAGCATGTAAATAAAGTAAAATAAAATGAAGTCAGGCAAATTACTTTTTTAAGAGCATTAATTTATGTGTTTATTGTTGATTGGAAAATGTAAAGAAACCTGCAAATAAACTTGAATCTGACATACATCTCTTCTTGAATTGTGCTTTTTGTATTATTTATTTTCCAAGGAAAGAACAGCAAAACTCGCTTCACTGTGGTAAGATGTCTCAGCTGTGGGCAGAGGAAGACTTTACTCAATAATCCAGAGTATCGTTTATGGGTGGATCGTCCTGAGGCTCAGCTGGAGCAACAAAATCAACCAGGTGACACAGCTCAACTCAACATTAACTCCACATTAGATAACTTTTATGTTTATTGATATGTAGCACAATCACACACCTGAAGACTACTTTAAAATAACAACAAAAATATTATCAAACACCTTAAATTAGAAATGCTTAAAAAAAATATTTTGTCACCTCAATGAAGTCACAAAGACTTGTCAAGGTTAAAAAAGACTTCTTATACACATTGTACTCTTTTTACCCACAGGTCCTGGTCCTTCTTCTAAAGACAAGCTGAAGGGAAAAGACTCTCCTGGATCTGGTTCATCTAAACCCAGTGATGCTGCAAGTACAGCTGGGACACAGCAGCAGATTTCCTCTGCTGATGGTCAAATACACTAATACACTGATGATTTCCCTTTTTGTATAACATTTGTGAAATCCCCCCCCCCCCCCCCAAATTTATTTAAGAGCTGAACGAGCTAAAATGCCAATCCTTTTTTTAAATATATAGAGTACTGTGCAGAGGTCTTAGGCTACCCTTAGCTGTGCTGTTTTTGCACTGTTGTAATGAAAATAATACCTATTTCCCAGTCTCTTTATAAAAAAAAAAAAAAATAGAGAAATATTGTGCACAGCATTTAAAAACTCATTAAAAAATACAAACTATATGGCTTCTACAGGAAACAGTATTTAGTGGGATGATAATGAGTGGCCCAAACAATAAGAAACACTAGAAAAATGTTGAATGAAATCTGGTGTAAAACACCAGAACATTAGTTCAATAAATGTCATAATGTCTGTGCAGAAGAATTCATGGCATGTTAAGTACAAAGAAAGGTCATGCTAACCCTAGATACTATTTTTTTCTGAAATTTGTGTTAATACTGTTCAGTGTTGAAGTTGTATCTTCTTACAGAGACTGAGAAATATACTCATACATTATACTATGTTATGATACTTGTGTGCTGTAGTTTGAGTTTCTGGCCTCTGTGAGATCGGTTTGATTTTATATTTTTGAATCTTACTTCACTCTGTCATTCTTGGTGCTGCCACTAGGTGGCAATCGTGGCATCTCACAAATGCATTTTATTTAAGGTGCTTGACAAAAGTTAATTATTTCAAAGAAATGTAATTTTCAGTCATAAATTTGTTGTGCTGTAGTCAACAAGGAAATAAGTAAAGTTTTTTTGGAACCCAAAGTTTTGTAACATTTATTTAATAAGCCTGTATGACATGAGGTAAACATCACTTATTTTTACATCTTTAAAGTACTTTTTTTTTTTTTTTCTTTTTCAAATTTTCTTCTTGTCTCCTGTTTCCACCTTTGGACCCTTGAAGCGTGTCTTCTGAGAATACAGAAGGTTCTTTGCAAAAATCCTTGGAATATGACCCACATACAGGAGTAGAGCCACCATCATGCCTAGAAAATAGATGTTTGTTGTAATCACTGCTCACTTTAAAAATAAAACAGCATATTCATTTGTTTATCTCAAATGTGATTTACCTGTGAGAGGGCCCAGCCAGTAGACCACTGCATACTGTGTAAATGTATTTCCAGGACAGTGGAAGGTGAGGCCGTAGGCCAGGGATGGATTCATGAAAGCTGAGGTGTATTGTCGAGCTGGAACATAAAGCAGGAAAATAAACTGTGGCTGTTACTTTATGAAAAGCAGTTACAAATAGTTCTCTCATATTTTTTTTCTGTACAGAACATCAGTAATGTAAGCTTGCATGTATCCAAAGTTAAGTTGTGTTATTCCTCATACACACAGACATTGTAGCCTCAGCTAATATGCCTTGTCAGCATTTTTCATACTTCTACAAATACTACATTTATATCTATTCTTATTACATTATATTTTAATTATTTTTCGCATAGGGTCACTACTGGGAGCTGAGATTGACTGAAAAACTCACCTGTGTAGGACAGAAAAGTGAGAAGCAGAGCAATCAGAGGCACCCGGATAAACGCAGATCTGCGGCTCAGTTTTAAGTAGATGAGGCAAAAAATCAGTGCACAAGTACTTTCCGTAAAAAAACCTTGAGGCATAGATACCATCAAAGATGTGCTGCACTGTCCATACATCAGGTTTTTGATCATGTGCATGTCTGTTAGCTCCAGGCTCCAGTAGTATTGAGCAACTATGAGGCCCAAGTGGGCTCCAGCAAACTGGGCTGCAACAGCGAGGACAGTTGACAATATGGGGGCCTCCAGCTGCAGAAACTTCATCAAAGTCAGGGAGGGATTTCCAGATGCAGTACCACAGATCACACCATGGGTCAGCATCATTACAAACAGTATAGTTACAGTCACATCAGGACCCAAGCCCCCAGCCCACTGACCAATCTCCACAATGGTCTGCACCTCTAGCCAACATGCCACCAGCATAAAAGAGGAGGCAAACTCCAAAATGAAGCTAAAACGTGGCCATTTTTTTAAGAGTATTTTGACCGTGACTACAAAAATCACAGCAGCCACGAAGTATCCAAGAGATGCATTCAGTCCAGACATGGCTCGGATCAGAAGTCTCCCTGTGACTTGTCAAAGTGTGAAATGAATGGGGTCTGACTCACAACTAAATTTACTATGTGTCAACGTGGCACATGCAGAGACACAATCCTTATCAGAGACACGTCAGGCTTTTATCCCACAACCACCTGCCAAAATACACAGCGACCACTGCAATGTCAGGTCAGGAAGTTGGCCCTCATGTAAAATGAGGGTTTGTTTAATGTTTTCCACTCACATTATTGACATCACTGGCAAAACAAATGATATAAAATGCCATGGTAACTCTGAACTACACTGGATTAAAAGGGGAATGGGAAAGTTTGGTGAAACTGCACGGGAGGAAAAAGAGAGTGCAGTTCAGGTGGAAAAATCATTTCCAAAGAGATTGATTTATTTTTTTTTCTCAGTACTCTACACCTGTTTAGAATCTTGGATAGACATTCCTCTGCCAAAAACAGCACAGTTTATGAACTCTGTATCTGTCTCCCTTTGTCCCTTTGTCAGCAGAACTTCCTGAAGATGTTTTATTTGTAGTGAAATCATACTACCCTGACTGTGTTGGATACACATTTTGACAAATGTGGTCTTGATTAGAGATCAGAGCAAACATTGTGACATGATACAATGTGTATTACTGATATCTTTTACATTTTTCTTTAATTGTACTTTGAGGTGTATAATATAGCTACATTAGTGTGGGTTGCACCAGTAGCTTTGTGGAGAATTTGGTGAAAAACTCATACTGTTATTACAAAGAGTAATGATTTGGATTTGAGTCAACTCACTTGTTTATCAAAGAATCCACAGATTACTTTAGAAATTTTTACATTTTCCTAATACAAACATAAACTCAAATTAGCATAAAATATTCCAAGAATGTAAAAAAAAAAATGCATGTTTTACTCAGCATCTCTCTGTTCAGTATCACTGAACCCAAATCATCATTTTACAACAGAGGTTGTGTTTACCTTGTCTTTCACTTCTACATTAGATTTCCCAAAGTCTTCCTGAATCTGGAGCAGGGATGGCCAACTGTGGTCATGGAGAGCCACTATCCTGCATGTTTTAGATGTATCCCTGTTCCAACACACCAGATTCATATGATAAGCCTATCATCAAGCTCTGCAGAAGCCTGATAACAACCGTCAGGTGAGCTGGAAGAAGGAACCATCTAAAACATGCAGGATAGTGGCTCTCCAGGACCAGGGCCGGCCACCCCTGATCTGGACCTTTGTCTTTTGCAGTCATATAATTGCACAGGCTGACACTGCAGCCCTAGTGTGTTACAATTAATGTTTTGATAAATGATTTGCAGACCAGGAAATGTAATTCTGGATGTGTATGAGATAAGCACCTGTTTGTGGTTGAGGAAGTACTCAGATGTTCTACTTCTTCAAAAATAACAATAGTATGTTGCAAGGAAAAACCTCTACATCAAGTAAAAGTATTAACATGTGGATAGACTCAACATACCTAAGTAAAAGTGCACAATGGCCCTTTTCAGATTAATATAAAACTAAATAATAAATACTGATGCATTAATGTGGTTGTCTTTCGTGTTAAAACACCATACTGTTTGAGTAACTTACTCTGTAATGTATAGTGATAATTTTCATCAGTTAAGATTTTTTTTATTTGGCCAATGATTCTACAAACTGACTGTGAAATTATCAAATAAACATATTGGAGTAGAAGTGTACAGAGGAAAATAATAGAAATAGTCAAAGTATTTAAGTGACTTTAATCCACTTGAAGCTTTGAAAATGGCACCAGTTTACTACAAATTAGGGCTGTACAATGAATCAAATCAATGTTAACATGTGCAACTTTGTAACTTCAATAGGCTGTATTTTAAAGGTTCAGCTTTAGCAGGATTTATGATGATTTAATGCCAAAAGTAATGAAATAAAAAATAAATAAACACAACCACTGTTGTATGTCATATTATGGATTTAGTGACAATGACCAAAGAAAGGAGTTCAATTCGATTCAGTTCAGTTTTATTTGTAGAGCCCTATAACACAACAGGGTTGCCTCACAGGGCTTTACAGAATTAGTTGGATATGAAAACAAACAACAGTCAAATAAACAGCAGATAAAGGAAATGGATTCATGTCCAGGGCATCCCCTGTCCTTAGACCTTCCTTCTCGGCAAGAAAAAACTCCAAAAACCCAGAGTGAAAAGAGAAACCTCGGAAAGAGCCACAGTGAAGGAGAGATCCACTCCCATGGACGGACAGACTATAGATGCACCAGGACTGATGGACGTCCATTTGCAGATGTAGTATCATGTGTACAACATGCAAAATCAAAGACACTTCTTTCTTTCTTTTTTCTTTATTTATTTATTTATTTATTTATTTATTTAGGGTAAAGTATAGTAAAGTAAAATAATATTACACAGGCCTTTAATTTGTTGAATTTGCTGTGACTTTCTTTCTTTCTTTCTTTCTTTCTTTCTTTCTTTAGGGTAAAATATAGTAAAGTAAAATCATATTACACAGGCCTTTAATTTGTTGAATTTGCTGTGACTTTCTTTCTTTCTTTCTTTCTTTCTTTCTTTCTTTCTTTCTTTATTTAGGGTAAAATATAGTAAAGTACAGTAATATTACACAGGCCTTTAATTTGTTGAATTTGCTGTGACTTTCTTTCTTTCTTTCTTTCTTTCTTTCTTTCTTTCTTTCTTTCTTTCTTTCTTTCGGGTAAAATAAATAAAATGAAATACACACAGGCTTTTAATTTGTTGAATTCGCTGTGACTTTGAAGCGGAAGTTGTGTGGGGGTCTACGCTCTCGTTCTGTGTGTGTGTGTGTGTGTGTGTGTGTGTGTGTGTGTGTGTGTGTCTGTGTGTGTGCGCGCGCGTGTGTGTAGTGGTGGACGGGAGGGGGAGAGGAGGACCAGTGAAGTGATGGCAGGGGAAGAGCCGACAGTCAGAGAGGAATGAGAACTTGTCGGGGATGGCGGACAAACCTCTGACATTGTTTGTGAAGCTATTTGCCGCTGGATTTTATGGCCTGAGCTCCTTCCTCATCGTCGTGGTCAACAAAAGCGTCCTCACCAACTACAGGTAACGGTTTACCGGACGCCCATAACGGTCTGAGTTGAAAAGCTACCATGCTAGCTAACCTAGCTGCTGGAAGTTGTGTTGGCTGGAAGGCACAGCCGATACTATGGGGCGGTTTAGCTAAGTTTTAGCTCGCGGGGGTAGTGGTTCAGACTGAAACAGCACCCGAAAATCTATCTATATATATGCAGATTTTCAGTAAAAGCTAAGCCAGTTGAGTACATTTTAGCTAAAGTGTGTTCAGCTTGTAAGCTTAACGGACTTGACTGAGACCGATAGGGACTCAATGTGCCTGTTTTGTTGTCCCAGGTTCCCCTCTTCAATATGTGTCGGAATTGGACAAGTGAGTAGAAAATCTTTTCTCCTTATTCTAATGATGTTCATGTGTGGGCTGTTATAACTGATGGTGGACTGACGGTGTGTGCAGATGTTGGCCACAGTGATTGTGCTGTGGGTGGGCAAGGCTGCGAGGGTGATCAGCTTCCCAGACTTTGATGAGAGCATACCTCGCAAGGTAAGACTTGTTGTCAAATCAATCACATTTTCGTGTCCTCCCCCCAGAGCTTAGTATTCAAATATTTCCGTTTATCTGCTTTTATAGACGTTTCCTCTACCTCTTCTATATGTGGGAAATCAAATCACTGGGCTGTTTGGGACCAAAAGGCTAAAGTAAGACCTCATCTATAAAGCATTAAAGCCAACTGTGTCATCATGAGCTCACTGGGCAAGGCTGTTATTACGTTTTAATCTTGGACCTTTCACTACAGCTCTTTGTGTCCTCTTCCACCAGTCTGCCAATGTTTACTGTCCTCAGGAGGTTCTCCATCTTATTCACAATGCTGGCCGAGGGATTTCTACTCAAGTAAGACTATGTTACATTCACATTAACCCACTTTTCTTATGTACCATCCCTTTTTGTTCTCATAAAGAAGACACACCAAGCCTTTCTCTTTGTACTGAGTGACTAGTATTTATGTGGAGGTCACTTCAGTCAGATTGAATTTCATTGCTCTTCTGTGTTTGGCAGGAAGAAATTCTCTAGACCGGTCCAGCTGACAGTATTTACAATGATACTTGGGGCGTTTATAGCCGCAAGGTAAGCTATGCTACATCCAGGTGTTTTCACTGTCAGTCATATGAGAGAATTCACTTCACTTCAAAGAGTTGTGCTGTCCTGAAATATGTCCACACTTGAATGATATTGTTTTTAAAGTCATTATACATGTTCTGAACTTGCAGTTTTAGGGGCACTGCTGGTGCAGAGTATGCCCAGAGCTAAAATGTTTGTCACGAAACACTGATTTTACCACTTTCTCTCTCATCTATGTTTTTAGTGCTGACTTGTCTTTTGACCTGCAAGGCTATGTGTTCATTCTTCTCAATGATGTGCTTACTGCAGCCAATGGAGCCTATGTGAAACAAAAATTAGATGCAAAGGTATGTTGCCTCACCACCACCCAATGAATAGTGACCTTTGTTGTTGTCTGGAGCTCTTTTTGGCATTGAGCTGAATTTTGAGAACATAAATTGGCTTTCAGCATCTATCTTATAAGACCCTTGTTTGATGACTGACTTATCATTCACAGTTAAGTATTCCATAGGCTTAGTTTTATTAACTCTAATATTTTAACAGATTATTTAGAGACTTACGGAGTCACCAATGGTGTGTAGCTTGTTTTAGTCCATTTTTATGTCACATAAGCAGACAACTCGGCTCTCACGTTACAGCAGAGGCAGAACTGGATCCAGATTTAGTCTGTTATGTCTGTGGAGCACCATCTGCTAACACTAAACTAGAAACAGGGCCATGTGCCTGTGCGTAGCTGTCAGAGATGTTGTCAGGGACCAATATGTACAGCCTGAATCAAGCGACATTAAACAAGAGGTTCTACGTAGAGCAGAAGAGTGACCGTGCATGACATCTGCATGCTGGTTAGTGAGGAATGCACTAGAAGATTTCTGAATGACCCTCTCTGTTCTGCCTCTGTGTATTTTTCATGTTCCTTCTGCTCCATGGTCATCTGTTTCTGTGCTCTATTTCACAGGAGTTGGGGAAATATGGATTATTGTATTATAATGCATTATTTATGATAATTCCTACCCTATTATTGGCTCACGTGACTGGAGATATGCAGAAGGTAAGCAGGTTGTCACTTCTGTTTGGTCTGTCTATTCTTTAATTCCACTTTTTTTCCAACTTAATTTTCAATTATCTTAATGTATTGCAAATTTTCAAAGTTTAATTTGTGAAACTTAAACATTTGTTGTAGCTGTGTCATTATGCTAAGGGCTTGTAGTGACTTCATGGCCTTGATACTAATCAGTAGTTGCAAGGTTAATCCTAAATTGAAGTGAGTGCACATGTGTAAGCTTGGGCGTGTGCTGTAAATATGAGCTGCCGGGTCTGTTGGTCAGTGTTGGCAGAGACCTTCTGGTTTGCCCAGCTGGGGCCAAGAAGGCACAAAGCTGCTATTATGCACCTAGTGGGGTTATTACAGCACTGCATACATACAACCCCGTTTGACTGAATAACCACAGTACAGATAGAGACTGCTTCACTCAAAGCTATTAGAAAGTCAGTACTGAGTTGTAACTTTACTGCTATAAAACCTATGTTCACACTGCGAGCCTTAGTACTCAATTCTGATTTATTGCCCATTTGTTTGCTTGATATTTTTAAAAATGTGGCTAATATCAGATTCTAGTGTGAATTGGTCGTGATCTTGAACTGAACCATGTCCACAAGGGCAGTGGATTTTAAAGTGTTCAGATCATTTCCTTGATTAATAATATTAATAAACAAACTCCACTACAAGTAAAAGTTGTTCTAAACCTTAATCTTATCACGTCTGATTTTTTTTTTTTCATTTTCATGTATATTCATTATATATTCATTCTTGTTAGTGCTGTATAACATGTCCCTAAGCAGCTATTGAAATGATTAAGTATACAAAGCTCTTATTGCAAGTTTGTTTGTTTGTGTGCATGTATTTTTTCACCCCACCTTATCTGTTTGTCATTCCTTTTTTTCTCAGGCAGTGGAGTATGATGGCTGGTCAGATGTGCTTTTCCTCAGCCAGTTCATCCTCTCCTGCATCATGGGGTAAGGCACAGGCCAAAGCTTGCTTATGACACATATTCACATGTAAGCAGTTGATCCAAACCAAATTTCCATTATTCCCGTTAACTCAGTGGTTGAATATTGACTAAGTGAGAGTTAAGAAATCAAATTTCTTGCTCTAACATGTAGTGAATCATGAACAATATGATGACGTAGTTGTTTTGCAGGTTTGTCTTGATGTATTCCACCGTGCTCTGTACACAGTATAACTCTGCATTAACGACTACAATAGTGGGCTGCATCAAGGTAAACCGTGTTTATGTGAGCTAATTACTGAATACTCTATGAAAAGAACAGCATAATAAACACTATCTGTTTTGCAGAATGTCCTAGTGACATACATTGGGATGGTGTTCAGTGGAGACTACATCTTCTCTTGGACTAACTTCATTGGTTTGAATATCAGGTATTGATTACAAATTTTTTTCTAACGCAAGTCCTGTTTACATAGATTTACATTTTTTTTTAATGCCTCCCTCCATCTGGACATTACCCAGAATTGAGTCACATATAAATCCACACCCATCTACACACCACTTCAAAACATAAAAGCCTGAAACAGAATAGGAGTGGAAAAGGATACTGCTGAAATATGGCCCAATGTAAGCCCTATTCACATAGGACTAGTATATCCTGGGACTTCATCTTTAGAAATTAACCCCCCCGCCCTCTGTGTTTCATGTGGTGCATTTGTACCAAGTCTTGTTTTACTACGATTTACTGACATTATGTCTGGAATTTGATGATAAGGCTCAGTACCACAGCTACCACATAATGACCCCTGAGCCCTTTGATGCTCATCACCACACGTTTCTATACTTGTCATCCATGTCAACATCTTTAGAGATTATATTTGTCTGATGGATTTGCGCTCACGCTTTTTGTGAATGGGCATTCATGCTGTGTAGTAGCCGACACAGCCTCCACCAGGAAAAGCCAAATAAAGGCTTGGACTAAAGAAAAAACATTGCAGATCAGACATGCCAATCCAGAGCACTGTATTATCACAGGGTCTCTGTGTTTAGTGAGATAGGGTACATCATTTTAAACAGTGGAATTCTAACTATACAATTACAGAAGTGGCACATTCCTCCACAGTTATTACAAATGACCTGAAATCCTTATCCTGTACACAGAATGACACTTAGGTGATAGATTTTCACATCTCTGAATATTTTGTTTTCTTTCACATGTGAAATTTTTATCCCTCAATACCATGTGAAATGTGCAAATTCCAACGCAATAATACAGATACTTTTTACTTTTAACTTAAAAGCTAAGAGCCTTTTTCTTTTTCAGAAGTTATTGGTGAAAGCCTCTAAAATGAACTTTGTAAGAAAATAATGACAAGCACATTTAATACAGTATTATTATTGGGTGTGAGTAGGCTTCATGAATGAATAGACATGGTATGTGTCCTTGAGTCCCTTCAGACATTTTAAATGCTTTTCTTTCTGTAGTCATTTGAAGTATTCTTTACTTAGATTCTCTAGTCTCCTTTTTTGTGCCTTGGTTATGTATTGGTACATTTTTTCTTGTTGCTACTGCAGCCAACAGACCTGTCTCATATGAGATATTTTGACATGTCACAGCAGGAAAAGTAGAAGTGTTGGCATATGGTCTGAATTACTTTTAGCTGCATCAGTTTTAATGTTTTGGTATTCCTAGGCTCTCTGTCATGGCTCAGGAACAGTGGACAGGAAATGAAAACCATTCATTGTCCTTGTACATGTGAAGCATCTGTGTGTTTTCTTTGTGTTGCAGTATCGCCGGCAGCCTGGTGTACTCCTACATCACTCTGACCGAGGAGCAGACCAGCAAAGCAAGTGAAAACTCCAAACTAGATATCAAGGGCAAGGTCATTGTATGACAGAGACACTGGATTTTACATTTTTTTACGCTGATGAAGAGGAAAAGTCTATTTTTAGTACGACTTTTATTTATGGAGTATTTCGGCAGCAGATGTGTGAAATCACGGCGTTCTATGTCAGATGTTGGAAGTGGAGCCACAACACAAGCAGCTGCCGAGGTTACGAAACCCTCCAGAAGGAACGAGGGTTGATTTTGATTTTTTTTTTTACATGGAATTTCCTTTTTTTAAAGATTTGTTTTTAGAAAATGTACTGTGAGTGTTGACAAGAAGGGAAACGTGGAACAAATGTTATTTATAAAGCATTAGAAAATCCTGTATACAAGCAAACGGAACGTTTCAAGCTGAATGCTGGGAAGACATAAACAGAGCTGGAATTATGAGTGATTTTAACAATGGGCACTGATAAATAGTGCAAATATTAAGTGATGGTATTTTTAAAGGCACAATCCTTATTTTTATGGCCTTTTCTGTTTTGCTGTTTACAAGGAATGTAACTTTGGATGCCTTCTAAGCACAGTGAGATGCACTGATACTATCGTTACCTGAAATCTGTTGTAGTCTTACATTTCTAGTCTTTTTATTTGTTTGCGCATACACTGTTATAAGCTTGTTACAGACGAACGGTAATGATGGTGATCTAACCTCATCCTTCAAACTACCAAAGTGGGTGGGGAGGTGGGCTGTCAGTTCCCACTAAGGATTGTGGCTTTAAATCCTTTTGCTGCCTCCTTTTGGGAGATAATTTAACAGTTTTAACAGTTTACATATTGCTCCCTCAGTATTACAGAATGTGTGTTGTGGACTCTTCAAGGCTGTAGCTGGTTCTCTCTATGCAGAATTAACAAACAGTACTAAAGGTTTGTTTTTTTGTACAAAGGGATCCATCTTTTTTTTGGGGGGGGGGGGGGGACAAATTATCGCACTTTGAACTGAGGTAGTATCTGCAAAAAGGTGAAAATGAGTTTCTTCACCTCTCATTGTCGAGTATGAGATTATTGTATTTTACTGAAAGGTCAGGTTTTTTAAAGTATTATAAGATAAACATTTATCTAAACCTTTAATAGTCAGGTACGAGTGTTAACTTTTTTTTTTCTTTCTTTTTTTTACATTTCTATTGTCATTTTGTATTTATTGCCTATTTTTAGACTAATATTTACTTTGTAGGTGGACTGGTTTGTCAGTTGCTGATGCTGATCTCACCCTGAACAGTAACAGTGTCACAGATGTATTTTTACATTTCAAATATTTGTTGGTCAGGCTAAGTATTAGGTTATGACTGGGTCATGTCAAAAGATAGAGGATCATGTTTGGGGTACATGTAAAAAGTGTTTTATATGTAAACTTATATTGTGATTAAAATTATTAAAATGATACATGGTCTTAATCAGTGTGTACTTTACTTTATTTTCCAGTCTGCGTTCTTATGTAGGAGAATGTTTTGTGGTTCTTGTGTGGATTAGTCTCATATGTTTCATAACTAAAAGTCCTTCTGGATTTTTAGCTGATAGTGGATTTTGGTAGGACATGAGTTCCACCTCTGAAGCATAACCTCACACTGCCCCCATGAGACCAGATGTGTGGATCAGTGACTTTGACAGTGGGCAAAGTGGTATGTGATGAAGAATTCTTCATTTGGGAATTTGACAGATTCTTATCGAAACTGGCATCTTTCGGATTTCAGCTGAAATAGTTTTTTTTAATCAATGTTCAGGATGGTGCTGCATTTTTACCTCCGCCAAGGAGGTTATGTTTTTGCCAGGGTTTGTTTGTCTGTCCGTTAGTGTGCAACATAACTCAAAAAGTTATGGACAGATTTTGATGAAATTTTCAGGGTTTGTTGGATATTGGATAAAGAAGAAATGATTAACTTTTGGGGGTGATCGGGGGTGGGGGGGCCCACTGATCAGCCTTGGCGGAGGTCTGCGCTCTCCGAGTGCTTCTAGTTCTTTTTTAAATGCTACCACTAGAAGTCACCAGCATTATAATTTATTTCCTACCTACTCAGCTCTACCTACAGTAACATAACTATATGCTGACTTTGTCATACTGATGATCTGCGGCACAGGATTATGACACAGACTCACTTTACACACACTGAGAATATTACAAAAGGTAATGGATTCCACACCCTTCAATAAAAATACAACGGAGCAGAAATGACATATTTGACTGTTCAGTCAAACACTGAAGTAAAAGGCTGTAGTTATACCTGCCTGCCCTGCACAGTTACTGCAAACTGCAAAAGAGAAAAGACAATGTTCTTAAGTTAGAGGAAGTGTTTTAATACAAAAAAATAGATAACATTTGTCTACCACAAAGCTGTGACCTATGACCTCACTGGTCTTAAGGAAACTTTAAGAGGACAAGTCATCTTACACTCAAAACAAATCACAGTAACCCAAACAATATAAATGTAAGAACTTGGTGTATACAACTCTGGAAAAAGACAAGACCACTGACTTGATTTTTTATAGGTATGATCTGGGAAAAAAAACACAATTTAGTTTATTTCAGAAATTCTAATAACATTTCACCAAAATTCCAGAATCACTGGGAGCATGTGTTTGCAGGAAAAGAACAAAAAGTGTTTTAATCCATGAATAATATAAAGAAAATAAATTCATTTTAAACATAATGCTAATGTTTTTAAGGAATGCCCCTTCACACTCCTGGATCAAACATGTGAGCAGTTCATGTTTGTTTGATGTTCTGTGACACTGATCTTCTTGATCACATTCAGGTTTTCACTGGAGATCAGGTCTAAAATGTGGAGTTATTTCTTGATTTTTTTCCAGAGCTGTATATACACAGTATAATTCAACAGAGAAGTAAAACAGTCTGCTAAAAAAGTGATCTCTAAATGCCGATTTTGTTTGTACACACAATCAAAATAGTTAGACAAAGTTTAAACTTTACAAACATAGAAAGCTTAAAGTGTAACACATCTACTAAAAATATTGCATTGTTTTTGCAGGTACGACCAAAGCAGTCAAAGGCACTAACAAGCACATTAGAAGCACCTTCATCAGTCCAGTCGAACAAAGAGATGAATGAGAACAACTGTTAGCTGAGCTGCCTCCACCTTGACTGTGGGTGACATTTGACTTTGATTTATATGGACTTTAGCCAAACAGAAACTAGAAAAACTGCAGACTACCGAACACACCACATACAACAAACACATGCTGTCATAGCAGTGAGGAATTTGTTAATCCATATACTATTGAGCCTCTCTGCTCGGCTTCATGTGGCAAAAAAATAGTCAACATATGACTAAATAAGAATATGAGGACCTGAGAATAGCACTACTGGAGAACAAACACTACTGCAAATCCGACACAGAGGAGTTCGGCTTCCATTCATTTTATAGCTGTACTGGTTCCTCCACAGGCAGATCATAATGTTCACACACATACTGACTGAGGCACAGCTTCACAAATCCTTAAAATCCTTCATCATTACATAGTGACATAATTCCTCCTTAAGACACATTGTATATCAGAAGTGTAAAGGTTGTTCTGTGATGTTAAAATGAATGAGTAGAGATGTAATCCAGGTCTTGAAACAGACCCACGTCATCTCAGCAAATCTACCCATTACCAACATTACATGATCTACTTGATAATTACACTGCCATCCGTTTACAGCAGAAAAGTCATACTCAAGAACAAACAGAATGTTGCTACCTCAAAAACACCAGGCACACTTTAAAATACCTGTATTAACTGACCTCGAAACATGAAAACTATACGCTGAATTGACTAAAAGTGGGACTGATTATGTACCGTAATATAAATGTGTTAGAGCCCTTCTTTTTGTAAATCAACTACAGATAAAGACACTTTAAAGATTAATCAAATTTCACTGTGAAGAATGAAGCACAGAGCCACAGATACACTTAACACATAAAGCAAGGCAGACAAACTTGTGGCACTGCACTGTGACCGAGGTATTAAAGTTCTACCCAGACAGGAAGAGCAGGACTGAGCAGTGTGGCAACAGTTCCTTTCCTAAAGGTGCTTTAACCTCAGTTGTTCTGCACTGGTATCTGAAATGATCAGTTTTAAAACATTCCACTTTTTGGCTCCTGTGCTGTCACAAACTGCAATCATGATAAAGAAGAATCTCTACTCAACATCACAATAAAAAGCAGCCACAAGGTGAAAGAGGAGGCATTACTCACACTGCGGGAAGTGATCTGTCTCCACACTGTTTGAGGAAAACGCCACATTATTGATCATAACACCCTTAAAAACTAAGGCACAAATCTAAATACGGTGTCTCATCTTTTCATTATTTTCCAAGGCACAACATTGACAAAGCTCATACCCTCTAGAGCACAGAGAGGGGAGGACATTATGAATTAAATATATATAACTTACGGTTTCAATACAAAAACACTTTGTAAGGATCTGTAGGAGTGTCATCAGTTAAAACAGTCCAGCTGCTGTGTCTGTCCTAGAGTGTAACAAGGTTCTCGGCCATGTAACACAGACTGTAGAAGTTGCAGCCTATACAGCAGAGGTTACAGAGGGAGGACAACAGCCTGTACAGCCACAGACGACTGCTGAGGTGTCTGTATTTGACATCAGTCTCACACAGCTTGGCATAGGCTTCACGGTTGGAGGACAGGCCGATATCCTGACCTAGTCCGCACGCCTGCTCAATAAGGTGCATATCCGCCATGATCTCCGATGTCATTTGGCCAAACCACTGAGCATTGACGGCCGCGACTGTCACAGACACAAAGAAGATGAAGATCTGTCGGAGAAATAGAAGCGGTGATTAAAGATAAATTCCAAAATGGAGAGAAAACAGGAAAATGGAAATAAAACTACACACCTGAAAGGATTCTCTTTCATCCAGCATGTCACTGGGATGATACACAGCATAGATAGTGAGGTTAAAGAAGGCACAAGCTGATCCTAGGTGGAGGTAAAACGGGACCAGACGACTCTGAATAAACCCGTATGTGTGTCTGTTCAGGTGGTTGTCCATCACAAAGCCTAGACAGAGGGAAAAACCAGGCATCAGAAGTGCACTGGGCCCATCTTGTGTTTCCAGACACTCAGTTGTGGTGGAAACAGTTACATTATTTTTTGTGCTCTGGATACTTGCAGTAAGACTCAAAGTTCATCTTAATCAAAATGTTTTCCGACAGGTACGGTAGTCAAAATGCTTCTCATCTATGTAATGAGTGCAGTCTTTCTTAAATCATTCATTCATTTTCTGAACAGGCTTTAACCTCATTAGGGCCATGGAGGGGTCGCTGGAGCCTATCCCAGCTATTTATGGATGAAGGCGGGGTACACCCTGGACATGTCACCAGGTCATCGCAGGGCTGACATATAGAGACAATCAATCACTCTCACATTCACACCTATGGGCAATTTAGATTAACCTATCAGCACATTCTTAAATAATGTGTAGCATAAATCCAGCTACAAAGACATACCAGACTTACTACAAAACTGTAGGATTTGTGGTTGAATGCAGACAGAAGACTAATATCAAAAAGAAAAGCACTCAGAGACCACAGACCTCCACCAAGACAGATCTGCCCCCCCCCAATCACCACCAAAATTTAATCATTTCTTCCTTGTGCCAGTATCAACATTTCCTGAAAATTTCATGAAAATCCATCCATAACTTCTTGAGTTATCTTGCTAACAAACAAATAAACAGACACGCAAACACACACACATGCACACAAATACACAAAACAAAGTGATCACAATACCTCCTGGCGGAGGTAATAATAGTTCAGCTGACATTGTATAATAAAATATAAAAAGGAAAGTAAATGTTTTCACACTGTGATACAAACACTATCTTGATAGAAATTGAAACTCTTTAAATTTTAATGTGTGTGTGTGAGTGTGAGTGTGTGTGTGTGTGTGTGTGTGTGTGTGTGTGTGGACTTTGGTTGGAAATGAGACAAACATCCTTCTTGACTGGTACGTATGGCTTTTAAATCCACTGTTAAAGCTCTCTGAGATAAATTGTGAACCAGCCGCTAACAACTCATTCACAGGTGGACAGAGGACATATTACAAGGTAGTAAAATGTGTGTTAGTGTGTGTTTGTGTCACCAACTTGAAATGAATGTGACCCAAATCTGCATTCCCCAGTAGGTGGACAGCAGCAGCAGCTGCAGAAGCTTGACTGTGAACGTGGGCTCCTCGTCTGTGGACATGCTTCTTCCTCAGTTTTCCACTGTGATTTGTATGAGCACTTCCACAGTAGGGTGTAGTCTGTTTGTCTGCACCTGATGCTCCACACCAGAGTCTACAAAGAAAAGACGCAAACATGAAATCATGTCCACACACTTAGAGTAGGAGACTGCACAGGGACAGAGGCACACCTTTACATAAGAACAATGCAGCCCTCCTTTACAAACTACTAAAATAACCCAATAAGGAGTGGTATGACTGTTTTATTTTAGTTAATGTTTGAAACTGTGCAGAACAGTGTGTACTCTGTGGTCAAGACTGGGTCTAAACTTCCGCATTGTTGTCAAGGAAACTGAATGGTTTCTTGACCTAATTCAGTGGGCAAATCTCAACCTGTCCAACTACCTAACCTTCATGCTATTAGGTATGAGAACTTCCCTTTGACAGATGAGCTGAAGACGCAAGTTTAGGCTGAGATTTGAGGCTAAAGTCAAACCGCAGACTTCAGTAAAACAGTGACAGCAGCTAGCGACAGACTGACGGGCGGCGACACATCTGAAAGTCACCTTTGGAGAAAAAGAAACTGAAGCAAACTTTTAGAAAACTACACACACTAAACAGTGTACAGGTAAAACAACATATGCTGACAAATAAGTGAGATAAAACGCTAAAAAAAAAGTACTAGCGTTAGCTGCTATAGCTAGCTAGTAGCTTTAGTTAGATACAGTTCAGTGTCCTTTGGGAAACAACTTAATAATAATACGACAACAACCTAAAACTTTAATACTAAAACCAAACTTGCAGCATACCTGTGTTGGTAAAAACTGTGTTCAGCTTGTTGTAGATGTGTTGTTAATCTACCTGGAGCTGAGGCTCAACTTCTGGACTGTGGTCTGAAGAAGGCGGAACAAATGTCAGGTTGTGCCCAGGAATCTTTTCCCCATAGACATGTGAAACAGACACTACTGGTTCCTCATGCTCTGTCAGGCTCAAACCTACAGCTACGCCTCCGGGCATTCATGGAGTAAGTAATGCACAGCGGTCTCCAAGGGTTTAACTAAGGTACACTGGTACTGTGCATGAAAAAGGACACCTAGAGCTGAGTGGGTGTGGGAATGTAGGCTATAGGTCAACCTGGAACCGTGTCATTTTAGTTACAACTGCAAGAAAACACTAGACAATCAATGAACCTTTAAATACTCTACATGTCAGGCCCAAAAGAGTAATCTGATGTCTCCTTAGGACCCAAACACACAAAAATGAAAAACATCTACTTTAAAACACATCACACAATATCAGAGAAGCATCAAAGTAAAAGTACAAATACTACAGAGTACAAATACTTCACTACAAGTAGTCAAAAAGTTACATCAGTAAAAGCACACATGTATTTTCTGCAGAATATACTTTAAAGTATTAAAATTCAAAGTAGGGTTCTATTCTTTCTGCTGTTTAAAGTGTTACGTATTGTCACAGAAATTTAATTCAATTCAATTCAACTTTATTTGTATAGCCCAATATCACAAGGTTATCTCAAAGGGCTTTACAGAGGCAGTTGGAGTAAACAACAAATTTAGAGAAGTGAAAATATTTTCCCCCTAAAATATAAATGTTCAATAGTGGGTAAAAAAAAAAAAAAAAAGTCTTAAAATTTTACAGTCTAAAATATTATCATGAAATATTTGGAGAAAAATGTTTTTAGTGTTTCAAAAGGTGTGGCTGCATCAGAAAGACACAAACAAATGCAAATTACTATTTTTTTGTTCATTGTTAACAAGTAAAATTTTTGAAAAAAATGCCTTTTTGACAGTTTCAACATGTCAGGCATGAGGGTTTTGAGAAAAATAATAC